>NW_025212481.1:0-15863 GCF_004010195.1 Chiloscyllium plagiosum | reverse complement strand
AAAAAAAACCTTCCCAGCAATACCATGAAATTTTAGTCTGGTGAGAAAAAGAGAATAGAATGAAATAGGCAACTAAACAGTTCGAGAGAAAGTATTGTTACAGAACATAATGGGCATAGACAAAGTCAACACAGATTTATGAAATGGGAATCATATTTGAGAAAGTGAATTTTAGCAAAATTATAAAGAAGCTATCAATGCAATACGATTGGATTTTCAGAAAGCTTTTGGACAAATTCCCAAGCCTGTTGTGCAAATTTGAATCCTATGGGACTGGGGCTAATATATGGTCATGCTTTTAGAATGGGAGAGCTGGCAGGGAACAGTGAGTAGGAATAAAACTTTTTTTTAGAATGGAAGGCTTGGAGGATATAGCAAGGATCGGGGTTTGGGACCTGCTATTCCCAATACACATCATATCTTTGGTTGAGGGGCTCAAATGCAATATTCCCAAGTCTGCTGATGGCATTAAACGATGTTGGATTGTGAGTGGGTGAGCATGATGTCAAAAAGCTCCAAGCTGATTGAGACAACTTCAGACAACTGTGCAACTACGTGCCAGATGGAGAGCAATGGTGGGAGATGTGACGTTGTGCACTTGGTTGGGAACAATAGAATGCCAGCCGATCAATTGAAAATGGATTGATTGAAAAATGTTGAACTATAAAGGATCTGAAGCTGCATTTTTGTTTCCTTCTGCGCCTATCTATGAATGCCATGCTGGGCTGTGAGTTCTGCAACCAGAAGTCAATACTGGGAATGGCACTGACACGCTGACCACTGTGCACAGACCCACCAAGTGGATAGCTGTAACATTGAAAAGGATTTGGATCTCTTTATACACCAGTCACTGAAAGCAATATTGCAGGAACAGAAAGCAGTTTGGAAGATAAATCGCCCATTGACCTTCATTTCAGGAGTATTTGAGTAGAGGAGTAAAGGTGTCTTACTGCAGCTGTACAGGCCCTTGGTGAGACCCCATCTCGAACATTGTGGATAGACAGAGAGCAAGAGTATCGTGTGAAGATAGAGGATCAGATATCATTCCATGTTTTTCTCCAATAACACGGTAGTTGTATTCCTGTGGAATACCGTGTTGTAGAAAATCGTGCAATATTAATAATGCGGTCTATGGGAAAAAGTGGGGAACGGGAAACCCCCCCCCCCAAATATAAATCAGCAAAAACCAAAAATTTAAGTTAATCTAACACACACGAGCATAGCTTAAGAAAATCTTTAAATCATATATTGTAATGAAACAATGCTGTAAATGTTGCACTTTTACCCTAATGCCACTGACTACAGCACTGTACCTTTCACCAAACTCTTCGCCAGAAAGGACGTGAGCTGACTGACCACATGATGCTGTCATGGAATTCCGTTTTGAAATAAAGGTCCGTCTAAATGTAGACTACAATTCCTAGTTTCAGTCTCAGTTTCAAGGCTTGCAGAGCAGATTACATTCCTGCTGTAGTGAACACACTGAGGGTGCATTTTGCAGACAGAGGATCCTGAGGCTGGGTTTTGCTGATCAACTGGTGCCGTGGATGGAATTGCGTTACAGTGAATGGGAGCTCGCTTTATAAAGAGGATGCACAGTTCACGAATTGTGATGCAGACAAATTGTGTTTAATAAACATGCGTTATCGGAGAACTGCCTGTATATTGAAGGGAGGATCAAAATTGATGGACCAAAGCAATTACTGCAGTTCCCATTTTATCTCGTCCGACGTTTAAGCATGTTAAATGATATGAACACTGTATGTGGCAAATCGAACTGAGGAGATTTTCTCCACTATCTAGAATGGGGGATGCTCAATGTGTTGAATGACCTCTTCCCTTCCCGATGTTTCTATGCAGTCTGTGGGATAGCTCTGCAAGTCGTGTCACAAGCTCTCAGACGTTCGAAAGGTGGACTCTGCGGGGACGTCAGGACTGTGTTTCCCATTCCCATTTCCAACAACAAGGCTGAGACCGGGTGTTCTGACCCGGTTTATCCTTTAAGAACGATGAGTAGTTTGATACAATTGAGTGCCTTGCTTGGAAGTTTCAGAGACCATTGAAGAGTTTATCACATGTCTGTGTATCTGGAGTCACTTTTAGGCAGACCAGGAAAGCATGGGAGACTCACTTCCTGAAACTACACTTGGGAAGGAAAATGGTAATCACAATTGACATTGGCTTCAAAGTCACTATTCGTGACACCAGATTTTAGATCTCGATATTTTATTAATTGTTTTTAACTTCCATCAGCTGCCAGAGCATTAGCCCGGTCTGGATTAGTAATCCAGTGACATTTCCACAACAGCACCATCGCCACATGGGGTCCTATCAGAAACCACACTGAGCTGGTTATTCCTGTGCTGCTTATTCCCGTGCTGCTTGACAACTCTGTCAAAAAGTACTCCCACTAATGTGACTATCGTGATCGGACTGAAGGGATGGTAATTGGACAGATTGTAGTTATTCCCTCTTAGCGGACTGGATATAGTTGAGTAATTTTTCACATTGCCAGGGAGATGTCAGAGTTGGAGCTGGAATGAAACAGCTTCCCCAGGAACACGGCTTGTTGTACAGCCCAAGTCTTCAGTCCTATTGCAGGAATGGTGTCAGGGCCCATTGCCATTGGATCATCACTCAACACTCCTGGCTGAGGACGGTGTAGACAATATATCCTATCTTTTACACTGATGTATGGAGCAGTCCATTATTTAGGATTGAGATACTTGTGGAGTACTCTCCTCCAGTGAGTTGTTTAGTAGTCCATTGACATTTATAATTGGATGTGGATGGACTGCAAAACTTAGATCTGATCTGTTGGTCTTTAGATAATATTGTCCTCTCTATCAGATGTTAATCCTGCTATTTGGAATGTAACTGGTCAAGTACCATAGCTTTAATGGTTTATCATCAGGGTTAGGTGCACATGGTTCTGACTCTGGTATGTTCACCCACGCTCCTTACTGAACCATGGATCAGTTTGATGTTAATGGTAGATTGAGAGATTATCCCAGGGGAAAAAGTTACAGATTGTGATTGAACACAATTCTGTTGCTGCTGCTGTGATCTACATCATCACATGAATGGCCAGTTTGACCTGCAATATCTGTAATTCAATTCTACTGACTGTCCCCCAATTCATACCGAGACCCATTCACCCATCAGCACTGTAATCAGTGATCTAACATGGTTTCTGATGTGGTGGCATTTCCATTTTCGTATTCTCATTCTGTTAGGATCCCTCCATGGTGTCACACTTCCAATTTGTCACATTACTTAAATTCTTTAACATATTCATGTGAATCTTTTCCATTCCCGTAATGACATCTTCTATATTTAAAGTGAATGTGTTTCCCTCTGTTTCTCTCCCTGACCATGATTAAGAGCTCCGCAGTGCCCGTGATGCAGCCTTATGCACGTTCAGAGCCAAGGAATCTGTGCACCTGGTGTTACTGTTCACTTCCCTGGTACCCAGTGCTCAGTATTGGACAGAGCTTTTGAGCAACTTTGACAGACATCTGTGGACCCAGTTCAAAAACAGATATAGCTGAAGAAACTAAGAAGGTCTGGTTGCATCTTGAGGCATGAAAGCAGAGTTCATCTTTCAGGTCTAGTTTCTCCAGAAATATTTGTGTTTTTATTTCCAGTATCCATAATTATTTGTTTATTTGAAAATGTGTGCTGTGCCTATTCAACCCTGGAGAAACTCAGCAGGTCTGGCAGAATCTGCAGAGACAGAGAAACCGAGGTAGCGTTTCAAGTCCAGTTTGACACTTCTTCAGAACTGAAATTTATTGGAAAATGGGATTTTTAATCCCTTGACAGAGGTGGGGGAGTGCGTGATGCGTAAAAAAGAGTGTGGTAAAAGATAAATAGGCTTCTAACAGTGGTGAACGTGAGGGTGATGTGAAAGATGCGAATTGGGGGAAAGGGGCTCTCTCTATTGAGTGCAAGATAAAGAAGATACAACCACACAACTTCAAAGCCAGACTAGGAGAGAGAATGTATGAAAATGGAGAACAGTCATAATGGGGTCAGGCTGTGAAGTTATCGAATTGAATATTAACTCCTACAGGCTGTAACGTACCAAAGTGTAAAGTGAGGTGTTATTCGAGCTTGGGTTGTGCTTCACTGGAACATTGCAGCAGCTCAGGACCGAAATGTTAGCATGAAAGCAAGGTAGGTTATTGAAATGGAAAGCAATGAGAGAGTCAGGGTTATTCTTACAAACAGAATGGGAGTATTCCTCAAAGCAGTTTCTGTTTTGTCTCCCCGGTGTGAAGGATATTGCATTGTGAGCGGCAATTACAGGATTTTTTCGATTAGATTAGATTCAGCCCAACAAGTCCAAACCAATCCTCTGAAGAGTGACCCACGCAGACCCATTTCGCTCTAATGGATCTAACACTATGGGCAATTTAGCGTGGCCAATTCACCTGCCTGCACATCTTTGGACTGTGTGAGGAAAACGGAGCACCCGGAGGAAACCCACGCAGACACAGGGAGAACGTGCAAACTCCACACAGTCGCCCGAGGCTCTAAATGAACCCGGGTACCTGGTGCTCTGAGGCAGCAGTGCTAACCACTGAGCCACCGTGCCGGCCTCCAACTGTGTGGAGACTGATTGAAACAGTACAAATGAATGAGAGTGCAGTGGGGGCGGAAATGTGGCTGTCCATAAGGCCCTGTCCACTGTCGTTAGGGGATTCCTGGTTTGAAGGAAAAGCGCTCACGTCGGAGGCAGCTCACTGGAATGTGGCATCATCAATCAGAATCGTCAGAGATGGAGAAACTGGGAGAAAAGAGTCACCCTCCGCTGATCATGTGTTCAGCCACATGCAGAAGTTCCCGCTGATGATTGAAAAGAACCAGACATTAAATGGAGGAGTTCTGACTCACATCTGGTCAGAAGCGTGATGTGGATAGAAACCCAGAGGAAGGTCAGTGGGTATACATGGGCAGACGTTCAAGTAGATATCCCATAATGCTCAGCAATTATTTATTTCTGCTCAAAAATAAGGACTTGATGAGGAGATGAACCACCCATGGTTGACTAAATCTCTCAAGGATACTATTGAATCACAAATTGATGAGCATTGATATCGGGCCAGGTTTAGGATGTTTATTTCAGGGACTACTGGCAGATGCTAGGCATGAATTTCAGCTGTGCTTCCTGAATTATCCCAGAAACCCCCGCCATTGCTGTTCCATCCTCTTCCCTGCTCGTCTCCCCTTCCTGATTCCAGGTTCTCCCTCTCCAATTACAAAGCATATTCTCTCACATTATTGTCCCTACCCACATCACCTTAAGCTCTTTGATCCAGTCTACCTTCCCTGCACTAGCATCAGGCTGCATTTTGTGATGCCACTTTTCCTCTGGTCTCAGTGTGGCTCGGCCTCTCCATGTACGCTGTTTTACAACTTCCACTCACATCTCATTCTGGAAAGTTTCCTTCTTAGAGTAAACCTTATTGAAAACACCTCTTCCCCTTTGCCCTGAATTCACACAGTGATGGAAATTTCAAAAAGTATACTCAGTCTACATTTCACTCTGCTAAAGGTAACTGCATTCTTACCGTGTGGTAAAAGAATTCCCTTCTTTACAGAGATCTGGCCAGAGATATGTTTTCATTGTAGAGATCTTCACCCACTTTAGACAAAGGAATTCAGGTGTTTAATGCCTTTTTGGCACTGGAAAGAGTTTCCTGCTGCCTTGGTATTGTAACATGGAGAAAAACAAATCATAGTATGAGGTTTGGGCTGAGTGTTGTTTACCTGTCATTTTTAATCTGTATAGGTTACATGGAGTTTTGAAGTTGGCTCCGTGGGTCGGCAGATCATCGAAGGCCGAAGGGCCTATACTGTACTGTCATGTTCGAGATAATATTGATGAAAAGGAGGTCATCTGGAAAGTAATTGTACAGGAATATGCATAGAATCCAGAAGCTGATGTGGGCTATTTGGCCCCTCGCGTTCTGACATTCAACAAGATCATGACTGACGCCTTTCCGATTTGTATCCAACATTCTCCTCAACCCTCAAAAATGCTTAATCCCCTTCTTAACGGGAATATGAATACATGCACCCCCACCCTTAAATTTATGCAAATTATCCATCTCCATTACATTTTTATGGTTTGACAAACGTAATGAGGAGGTCAGATGAACAAGGTGAAGCATATGTCTGAGATAAGGAATTGCGAAATCGTCCAATAGAAGAAATAAAATAAGAGGAGCGATGACAGAGTTATATAAAGCAATGCAATCTGGTGCGTGCACTTCTGCTTTATTTGCAAAACGTTTTATGCAGGTACAATAAGTAACGAGGCAACGTCACAGAATTGTATCAGTTATTGTGAGCAACATTGAATATAAATGTAGATGTTAATGTTTCAGTTGTATCAGGCACTGGGTGTTGACAAGTTCAGTTGCCGAGATAGCTAGTCTATCAAGCAGAACGATACTAATAGCATAGGTTTATTTCCTGCTCTAACTTGATCGTTTAATTGAGTACAACATGTCTGCAGAGCGGATCCGCTGAAAGAGAAGCATCTAGGAACTATTTTTGGGATAACGAGCTTTAACCAGTGCAGTGCCACAGGGATCAGTGCTGGAGCCGGAATTATTAACCGCACAATGAGTTGGCTGATAGAAATGAAAGTACTACCTCCATATTTGTGATTAACACAAACAGAAGTGGGAAGGCAAATCGTGAGGATGATGCAAAGAATTTATCATGAGATAGAAAAAAATAAGGTGAGTGCACAAAAAGTTGGCATCTGACATATAGCGTTGGAAAGCTTGTACTGATTAACTTTTTCAGGTAAAATAGAAGAGTGAATCTAATTTAAAAGAGAAAAGACTCAGGAGGTTCAGGCCCTCGGCTTGACAGTTAAAAAGTTTGCATGCAATTCAGCAATTACACGAAATTCGAAAGCACTATTAGCAATTATTTCAAATGTGGTGGTGCATAAATATCATTCTAAACATGTACACGTTTCTATGCAGACTGAACGTGCAAAAATGTGAACGGTTCTGGTCTAATATTCTAAGGAAATATGTAGTGGAGATAACAGACATATTGGTAATCATACCCAATAGTGAGCAGTATGATTATGAGGTGTACATAAGGCAACAAAAAGAAAATAAGAGCTGGAATAGTCGGTCTGGCCCCTCGACCCTGTTGTGCCATTCCAAAGGATCTTGGCTATTTTTACAGACCTCAAACCCACTTTCTTGCACTTTTTCCAACACACTGGATTCCCTTACTGGATCAAGAATCGATATCAGATTTAAACATACACAAGTTCTGTGTTGGAAGGAGGTACAAAGAACTCAAACTGTGTGAGAAAAGAAATTCCTCCTCTACTCAGTCTTAAATTAGGGTGTGCTGTCCGTATCTTTGGAGTGTTTGATGTAGACAGTGTTAAAATAACTTTTCTCTGCATCTCTTGTCATACTGTCCCAGTCCTTGGAGTATTTGATGTGGACCTTGTCGAAAGAGCTCTTCTCTGTATTTAACCAGGTCCTGTATGAATCCTGGGAGTTTTTACTGAGCACAGTGCAGAGCACTATTTATGCTGTATCAATCCTCGTTCTCTCCCTGTTCTCGCAGAGTTTGATGAGGACAGTGTCGAGACATTTTTACTCTGTACGTAGTCACATTCTGTCCCAGTAATTGGAGTGATGAATGAGGGACAGTACAGAGAGAGATTTCCTCTGCCTTTAACCCCCTCCTAACCCTGTAATGGGTTTGTTAGATGGGAACAGTATAGAGGCAGCTCTGCTGTGTATCTAAACCCATATTGTTCCAGCCTTGGGAGTATTTGATAGGGACGGTGGACAAGAAGATTTAATGCATATCTGACCCAATGCTGTCCCTGTTCTGGGAATTTTGGTGGGGGACCTCTAGTCGTGTATTACTTTGTATCCAACGCCGTTTTATTCATATCACATATTATTTGATGGGGATAGTGTCAGGAAGGTATTATCTGTATCTAACACGATCTCGTAACTGTCCTGGGAGAGTTTGATGAGGACCATGTCGAAGAAGCCTCACTTAATATCCAAATATACACGAACCCTGTCATACCAGTGTTTGATGTGGAAAGTCGGAGGGAGGTTTACCACAAAGATCTACACAGTGCATGAGTAGACACATCGGCCCTCTGAGCCTGCGCCCTTATACTTGGTAGTGTGGATGAGCAGAGGGATCTTGGTGTCCATGTACACAGATCTCTGAAAGTTGCCACCCAGGTAAATAGTGCGGTGAGGAAGGCATATGGCGTATTGGCTTTTGTTGGTAGAGGAATTGAGTTCCGGAGTCCTGAGGTCATGATGCAGTTGTATAAGACTCTGGTGCGGCCGCATCTGGAATATTGTGTGCAGTTTTGGTCGCCATACTATAGGAAGGATGTGGAGGCACTGGAACGGGTGCAGAGGAGGTTTACCAGGATGTTGCCTGGTATGGAAGGAAGATCGTATGAGGAAAGACTGAGACACTTGGGGCTGTTTTCATTAGAGAAAAGAAGGTTTAGGGGTGACTTGATTGAGGTGTACAAGATGATTAGGGGGTTGGATAGGGTTGACAGTGTGAACCTTTTCCCACGTATGGGGTCGGGTATTACTAGGGGGCATAGCTTTAAATTAAGGGGTGGTAGGTATAGGACAGATGTTAGGGGTAGATTTGGCATATGGCGTACTGGCTTTTATTGGTAGAGGAATTGAGTTCGGGAGTCCTGAGGTCATGATGCAGTTGTATAAGACTCTGGTGCGGCCGCATCTGGAATATTGTGTGCAGTTTTGGTCGCCATACTATAGGAAGGATGTGGAGGCACTGGAACGGGTGCAGAGGAGGTTTACCAGGATGTTGCCTGGTATGGAAGGAAGATCGTATGAGGAAAGACTGAGACACTTGGGGCTGTTTTCATTAGAGAAAAGAAGGTTTGGGGTGACTTGATTGAGGTGTACAAGATGATTAGGGGGTTAGATAGGGTTGACAGTGTGAACCTTTTCCCGCGTATGGAGTCGGGTATTACAAGGGGGCATAGCTTTAAATTAAGTGGGGGGTAGATATAGGACTGAAGTTAGGGGTAGGTTCTTCACTCAGCGAGTCGTAAGTTCATGGAATGCCCTGCCAGTAGCAGTGGTGGACTCTCCCTCTTTATGGGCATTTAAGCGGGCATTGGATAGGTATATGGAGGATAGTGGGTTAGTATAGGTTAGGTGGGCTTGGATATGCGCAACATCGAGGGCCAAAGGGCCTGTACTGCGCTGTATTCTTCTATGTTCTATGTTGTATAACAGTAAATTGTTTAAATGGCGCGTGGTCGCAAAACTCAGTGTGCAAAGGGATTTATGAAGCCTGGTACAGACATCAAACAAAGTTAATATGCAAAAGTAGCGAGTGATTAGGAAGGTATATGGAATGACTCTACTTTATACAAAGGCTGTCAGGACATGTTACTGCATCTGTACAGGGCATTCCTGAGGCCAAATTAGATGCATTGCATATAACTATGATTACCTAAACTGAATAGTAAATATACTCAATTATTTTCCAGCCTTTGTAAAAATGTTTTACTTTACTTTTTTTGTTATTGGAATGAAGGTCTTATTCTATCTTACACCATGGAAACAGAACATTTGGTCCAACCTGTCCATGCCGACTGGATGTCCTAAATTTCGCTAGTCCCATTTGCCAGCATTTGGCCCATATCCCACTGAACACTGCTTATTCATGCAACAAACCAAAGGGGTTTTTAATACTGTAATTGTCCCAGCTTCCAACATTTCCTCTGAGAGTTCATTCCATACACTCCATGAAAAGGTTACCACCTTTGTCTCTTTGAAATCTTTCCCCTCTCGCCTTAAATTTATTTGATCTAATTTTGGATTCCCCCAGTCAAGGAAATGTCATCACTTCCATGCCCCTCGTCATTTTATAAACATCTACAGGGCCAGAGTACTTCAGGATTGAGAATGAGTGATGTTCATACTGAACCTATAAAATCTTGAGGATAGTGTATTAGTTGTGTAGCTGATGGACATTTCCTACGATTATGTGAGACAAGAACAAAGGATTCAAATTTAAGAGAACGATGTACTCATTTTAAACAGATATTTTGAAGACATGAATGTATTGGACAAAAATTATGAGGACACGTACAAACATACCTTCAAATTATACTTTACGTTCAAATTATACTTTATAAACATAGAACATAAAACATAGAAAAATACAGCGCAGTATGTATTTGGCCCTTTGGCTCTCGATGTTGCGCCGTTCCAAGCCCACCTAACCTACACGAGCCCACTATCCTCCATATGCCTATCCAATGTCCGTTTAAATGCCCATAAAGAGGGAGAGTCCACCACTGCTCCTGGCAGGGCATTCCATGAACTCACGACTCGCTGAGTAAAGAATCTACCCCTAACATCTGTCCTATACCTACCACCCCTTAATTTAAAGCTATGCCCCCTCGTAATAGCTGACTCCATACGTGGAAAAGGATTGGCTAACCGGTCAACTTCTGCTGGGTTTAATGTTGGGACCACAACTATCATGCTCTATCTTAACGATCTGGATGAAGGGACTGAGGGCATCGTTGTTAAGTTTGCAGATGGCACAAAGATAGGTGGAGGGACAGGTAGTGTTGAGGGAGCGGGGAGGATGCAGAAGCATTGAACAGGTTAGGAGAGTGAGTAAAGAAATGACAGATGGAATACAATGTGGGAAAGTGTGAGGTTATGCACTCTGGCTTTTTAAAAAATTCATTTGTGGGACTTGGGTGTCGCTGGCTGGCCAGCATTGATAGCCCATCCCTGTTTGCCCTTGAGCAAGTGGTGGTGGGCTGCCTTCTGGATTCACCACATGGGTTCAGCCACAATGCCGGTAGGGAGGGAATTCCAGGTCTTTGACCCAACGACTGTGATGGAACGGTGGTATATTTCCAAGTCATAGTGATGAGTGGCTTGGAGGGGAACGTGTAAATGGTGTTGTTTCCAAGTACCTGCTATCCTTGTCCTTCTAGGTGAAAATGGTTGTTGGTTTGGAAGGTGCTGTCTGAGGATCTTTGGTGAATTTCTGCAGTGCATCTTGTAGATAGTACACATTGCTGCTACTGAGCATCAGTAGTGGTGGTGGAGGGATTGAATGTTTGTTGATGTGATGCTAATCAAGAGGGTTGCTTTGTCCTGGATGGTGTCAAGCTTCTTGAGTATTGTTGGAGCTGCCCCAATCCAGGCAAGTGGGGAGTCTTCTATCACACTCTATGTGTTTATGTCATAGAGTCACAGAGATATACAGCATGGAAGCAGACCCTTTGGTCCAACCCATCCATGCCGACCAGATATCTCAACCTAATCTAGTCCCACCTACCAGCACTTGGCCGATATCCCTCCAAATCCTTCCTGTTCATATACCTTTTATGCCTTTTATATGCCTTTTTAATATTGCAATTGTACCAGCCTCTACCACTTCCTCTGGCAGCTCATTCCATACACCCTCCGTATGAAAAAGTTACCTCTTAGATCTCTTTTATATCTTTCCATTCTCACCCTAAGCCTATGCCCTCTAGTTCTGGACTCCCCACCCCAGGGAAAAGACTTTGTTTATGTATCCTATCCATGCCCCTCATGATTTTGTAACCCTCTGTAAGGTCACCCTTCAGCCTCCAATGCTCCAGGAAAAACAGCCCCAGCCTGTTCAGCCTCTCCCTGTAGCTCAAATCCGCCAACCCTGGCAACATCCTTGTTAAGTCCTTCCTGGCTATCTTATAACTCTCAATCGCCCCAATTGAACCTTCACGCCTCATCTTTACATAGGCCGCCCTCTTCCCTTTAACAAGGGATTCCAATTCCTTATTAAACCACGGCTCCCTCACACGACCCTTTCCTCCCTGCCTGACAGGTACATAATTATCAAGGACACTCAATAGTTGCTCCTTCAACAAGCTCCACATATCAATTGCGCCCTTCCCTTGAAGCCTACTTTTCCAAGCCACGCATCCTACGTCGTGCCTCCACATATCAATTGCGCCCTTCCCTTGAAGCCTACTTTTCCAAGCCACGCATCCTACGTCGTGCCTCACCGCATCATAATTTCTCTGCCCACAGCTATAACTCTTGCCCTGCAGTGCACACTTATCCCTCTCCATCACTAGAGTAAAAGTCACCGAATTGTGGTCACTGTCCCCAAAGTGCTCACTTACCTCCAATTCTAACACCTGGCTGTGTTCGTTACCCAGAACCAAATCCAGTATGGCCTCACCTCTTGTTGGCCTGTCTACATATTGTGTCAGGAAACCCTCCTGCACACATTGGACAAACACCGACCCATCTAACGAACTCGAGCTTTCCCAGTCAATATCTGGGAAGGTAAAGTCCCCCATAACAACAACCCTATTACTTTCACTCTTCTCCTGAATCGTCCTCGCAATCCTTTATTTTACGTCTCTAGGACTATTAGGAGGCCTGTAGAAAACTCCTAACAGGGTGAGCTCACCTTTCCTATTCCTCACCTCAGCCCAAACTACCTCAGATGGCGAGTCTTCATCCATCGTCCTTTCCACAGCTGTAATACTATCCTTGACAATCAATGCCACACCTCCCCCTCTTTTACCCCCACCTCTGACCCTACTAAAACATTTAAAGCCTGGAACCTGCAACAGCCAATCCTGTCCCTGTTCTACCCTTGTCTCCATAATAGCGACAACATCGAAATCCCAGGTACCAACCCACGCTGCAAGTTAACCTACCTTATTTCATATACTCCTTGCATTGAAGTATACACACTTCAAGCCATAAATTGTTCCTACCGGGAGAAGGTTACAGGGATGGATTCATACAATCCTGAAAATGTTCAAGGAGGCTTCACATGATCAGATAACATTATTACATATTTCAGCTAAAAGATCGAGAGAATGCAATCTGCTTGAGAAGCCACAGCTTATTGCTCCCTCTCTTTCCTTCTTCCTTCTCACAGCAACTTATGAGAGGTGAAAACCTGTCAATCATCTTTACCATTCATGAAGAATTCTTGTTGAGGATTCATTGGACACTCCACATTGCCTGAAGCAAAGGGAAGTCAGCCAACTCCAAATGTCACAGGAAGGAATCCGATTGCCAACAGCTTGTGTGAGCAGAATAACCTCAGTGGCAGAATACCATTTATTTTGTTTGTCCTTTTTGTCTTGAATTTAACTATTTCTTGTAAAGCTCTTTCGAGCTGGTATTCTGCAGAGTTTTTTTTCTGTCTCTGTTCAGGCATGTGTATGGGTGTGTCTGTGTGCACCTGTGTATGCGTCTGTGTGTATGCACAAAGTGTGTTGGTGTATGCATTGAAAGATAAATATTAATGTACATATCTGTCTAGACTGCTTGTCACATATCTTTCCATCTTACTTTGAGTATCTTTTATTTGGTGAATTACTTTTTTGCAAATGTAAGATATCGAACTGACTTGTCCCTCACAAAGAACGTGACCTAGTCTGAGAACTATATCATTGGCCACAACACCAACCTGGTTACATTTAAAATTTATAATGACCAGTCGAGTAGAGGCACTAAAAAATAAAACATTGACCCCTCTAAACACAGTCTGAGCATGGATGAGGAGAAATTCACAAAGGGCTGTTTGAGTGGAAATGCTCTTCCACAGAAGTTTGTGGTGCCTGTGTGTTTGCGTTTAGTCAAAGCTGTTAGTTAGATATTGGACAATAAAGGACATTGAACTACAGATAGGAAATTGGGGCTGAGACCACAAACTGATCAGCCACAATCTTACTGTCTGCTGGAGAAGGCTCAAAGTGTCTAATTACCCACGCCTGCTCCTCAGTCCAACGTCCCTATGTTCCATTCAGCTCCTTAAACCTGCCAGACAAGAGCATTTGGAGGTCATTTACTTCGATAAGCTGGTACACAGAAACAGAGCAGACTATTCAGGGCCTGAAGACACGAGAGTGCAGTGCTGGAAAAGCACATCAGGTCAGACAGCATTCAAGGAGCAGGAGAATCGACGTTTTGGGCATAAACTGTTCATCAGGATTCCTGACAAAGGACTTACACCCGAAATGTCGATTCTCTTGCTCCTCGGATGCTGCCTCGCCTGCTGTGCTTTTCCAGCACTACACCCTCGACTCTGAAGTCCAGCATCTGAGTCCTCACTTTTTTTTAGCGCCTGAAGACTGTCACACACAGTTCGGTATATGGTGTTGGAAAATATTCTTGGAAAAAAAGAGTCAGTGCCAGTGTGAAACATCCTACACCTCTCTCTTTACAGAACTGTGTTCATTTGTTGGTTATGGTGCAGACCCAGATTCATTATGTGTCCAGCTCCCAGACTTCACCCAGAGGTGGCTCACAAAATAATCTGGTGTCCTTGACTGCATCTTCATTCACAGGTTTTCCAGGATAATAACTTTCCAATAAACGAATGCGAGATCAACAGAAACACAAATAAGTCATTCAGCCCTTTAAGCCTGTCATTCCCTTCAATAAGATCACGACTGATCTGTTCAATGCCGCTACTCCTCTTTTGTGACCAATTCCTGCAGCCCTCAACTCTCTGATGCGTTAAATATGCATTGTGCACCCCACCTCCCCTCCAACTTCTCAGTGATCTATCTCCCTTAACCCTCTGGATTAGAGAAGTCCCGATGGTCACTATCCTCTGTGAGAAGGAAACACTCCACACGCACACACCATGTCCTATTGACATGAATCAAAACATGAACCAAGAGTGACAGGCCTTGATATCAAAGCAGGATTTAACTGAGGATGATATCAAGGAACCCGAACAGAATTGAATGTAATGGGAATGACGTGTAAACTCCCCACTGGCTAGAGGCCATTCAGAACACAAGGGAAGATGTTTGTGTTTGGTGAGGATCAACCATCTCAGTCACAGGATATCTCTGCAGGCATCGTCTAGGTAGTTTTCTTCAGCTGCTTCAACATCTTTCCCAAAGCATACAGTCAGAAGTGGGAGCTCTTCTCTAAAGATCGCATAATGTTCAGAATAAGTTGTCACCTCTCTGCCGCTGAAGCAGTCTGTGTCCATGTGCAGCAAGACCTGGATAGCATTTTAACAGTGCTGTAGGTAACATTCATGTAACAGTCCTGCTAGATATTGCTCATCTCCACAGTTAAATACGAGGAGCTCATTCAGCACCTCACACTGGTTTCAACGGAATATAAGGATGCCATTCAACCCATTGAAACTATTGGATAAGCCCATTCAGTCCTTCCTGTCTATTACACAAGTAGGCAAAGAATGCAGTCAGCACATCGAGGTGTTAAAGAGGAACCAGGAGTCACTAAGTCAGGTCCTTGAGCCACTTCCATATGACCAGGACGAGGCATTGCAGCCTATCAACCTACTTATTTAGAAATAATTCTGAATACTTATTCAGATACCCCACAGATAGACTGTTGCATGTTGTTCCTCCTGGCTCTATTGCTCGTGGTAGACATGTGTCACTTTCATGTGGTTTGCTGAAGTGAGGATGGAAAATGGATGGTTTGTGCAAAGTCTCAAGAAAATACCTTCTATCTATGAGAAGACAGACTGGCGTTCCTGTGGAGGCCAGAAGCTGGTGGAATGGTTAACTCTTTCAGGAATAAGGCATTGTGGCTACTGACAGATTTACGAACAGTGCAGGGTGGCACACAACTGCACACTGAGACGGTGAGTGTTCATTTAGAGCCTAAATCTCCATTTCAACCAACATGGGGAATCGATACAGGTACGTGAAATATTGGGAAAAACATATCATGTGGAAAATGCAATTTCTCACAAAAGCACCGTCTTTTTCTCGACATAATGAGTTGTTGTCCATAATCCTCAAGTTTAAATGTAATCGC
>NW_025212480.1:18447-26994 GCF_004010195.1 Chiloscyllium plagiosum | reverse complement strand
TGATCCTGGGATGTAGCGCAAAATGGATGCAACACGCTATTGTGATGGACGGAATGAGAGTTCAAGCTCAATTCTGTGGTTTGAAAATTTGAATGAATGACATCATTTATTGGTCGCTCATCCCCAATCCCCTAGCTCGACACATACTGAAACTGGATCCTCATCTCAGTAATTGTAATCTCTTCCCTATTTCGCAGCATTTAATCATCTCTATATCCCTCCCTGTCATCCACTATTTTCTCCAATGTTTTATTCAGGCCCTATTCCTCTGCTTTTCACTCTCTCCCTCAACCCACGTATTTAAGCTGCATTTTTTCTTCACACGTCTTATCCACTGCCGTTTACTCAATCTAGTCTCCATTGGTTCGTAGTTAGTCATCCACCATTACTCTTTACTTCATCCGACAATTATCTGTATAATCGGAACTCCCGTATTTAATATCTCTGTCTTCCACTGTATTCAAATCTCTCCCTGTTAATCATGATGAAACCCTGTCCCTATTACTTCCCATTTATTCTTCTCATAATTGTTGTCAAAGAACCCACTCGAAATAGTCCGCACACATGACAATCTTAAACAATATCTCCATTCAAACTTCACCCTTTTGCTCTCAACTCTGGCCTCTCCCTACTTTTCTCCATTTAATCCTATCCACGCTCTATTTAACCCACACCGTTCCCCTGCAGTTGACGTCTCCCAGTTCTACGGTATTCAACACATTCCTCATGATACTCTATTTTGATGTTTTTCTATTACTCTATTAATTACATTCTCTGCCCCCTCAGCATAATTCTCACTCTAGTCCCCTATATTAAATACTCCCCCTGTTATACTGAATTAAATATTATCGCCTTCCACAAAGGAGAATAACCTGTTATCAATTCACACCACATATATGCTCACATCGTACATGACACTGACCCAGCTGGAAGAAGCTGGTTTGGTGGAATGAGCAGAACCCCTGAATATGGTGTTTTTAAAAAAACTTTGTTCAACAATTCAGAGTTGATAAAACAGTTAACATTAACAGCTGTATACAGAGAAACAGCAATTTTTCAAGGGAGAGGAGCAGCAAAGCAAGGCCCCAAATCCTACAGTTTTCAGGGAAATGAGGAACCTCAAATCCCAGTTTCAATCATTACAAAACAGGAACAATGACATTTGCAAATATAAGACTGTCCAGAGAAAAGAGTAACACACACAGTGTAACCAAACAGTGAGATAACAATCCCCAATGAGATCTGAGTTGCACCTGACACACACTGTGTGCATCATAAGTTTAGAAATCAGTCCTCAATAAAGGAATACCAGTTAATAAAGCTGGTTAAATAATTCAACCAGTTCAAGCATTAGGATTCCACCCCACCACACCCCAAAAAGCATAAACCAACTGCAACAGTAACACACTGACTGTGCCCCAGCCAGCACAGCGTCAATCCCCTAAAGTGAGGAGACTCTCAATCTCCTGTTTATGTCGTTTTAAATTTTATTGAACAATTTAAAATTTACAGAGCAAGTATCACTTACAGCTGTTTACAGAGAAACAGCAGTTTTACAAGGGAGAGGAACGCCAAAGCGAAGCCCAAAAACATGATATTCAACCGGTTTTCAGGGAAATGAGGACAAACCTCAAATCCCAGTTTCAATCATTACAAACAGTAACAATGACTTTTGTATATAAGACAGTCCAATCACGTAAGGAAAAATGCATACAATACAGACACCCACAAAACCCAGAAAGGCCGCCAAACATCCCTCCCACCTTCCCTCTAAGGCAGCTCGCCACTACGCATCTTCCCGGTCTCAATCCACCCCATGCCCCTTCCAGTCTTCGGTCCGCACTGTGGCAACTTTCGACTACCAGCCCATGCCAGTACTTGCCCGTGGTGACAGCGGTCAGCACGGTCTACCCGCCTTCCGGCGTGCCTAATCGGCCTCAGCACCTTCCGACCACCGCTATGACATCCACCCCGGTACCCGCGTGGGGTGACAGAGCTGAGGACGGCCTACCCGCCTACCGACTCTTCGTCAGCAACGAAGTACGGTTGGGCTCTCACCTACCTAAGTACTTACCTAGAAGCCAGTGGTCTTTTTGCAGCAGAGAGCGGAGGAAGCTGGGCGGAAGTGAAGTCGGAGCGCAGAGGCTTTTGGGAAGTTGGGTGAGTGATTTTTAAGTAGGTGTATTCTCAGCCCCAAGTCCGACACAGTAGGACCTCCCTCCCACCCTTCTCCTCTAACCTAAATTAAAAGTCCACAGACTTGCAACACAACACGCGGTTCGAGGGAAATTGCCGTTGAGAAAAGAGTGAGGCTTTGGCTCAGGAGTCTTTGACAAAAAAGTTGAGAGAAGTGTTTACGCCACAGTTGAAGAGGTTGAAGACATGATTGCCAAGCTGATTCATTGTACTGCGTACATGATGTCGGAGGTCAGGGACTCTGGTGTCGCTGGCTCGTATAATAGGGGAAAATGTGTACACGTTCAACTACTAACAGAGCATAATGCAGCACTGAGGAAAGAACGAGATAACTTCAGGCTCATCCGAGAGAACGAGATCTTTCTGGACAGGACCTTCAGCAAGGTTATTACACCGAGCATATCAGAAGGGAGAAGGCAATGAGGAAGGCAGAGATAAGACAAGTGCAAGACACTCCTGGGGAAATGCCTGTCAGGAACTAGTTGGATCTCCTGGAAATTGTAGAGACAGATATCACTGCCAATCCGAGAGGTGGTCAGGTCTGCCAGTCAAACATTGGCGTGGAGGCAGACCCGAGGTGTCAGACATTACATAAATCCGTGGTAATGGGAGACACCTTTGTGAGAGGGAGATAAAGGGGTTTCAGCGGCAACAGGCGGGATTTGAGGATGGTGTGTTGCCTTCTAGGTGCCAGGATTAAGGACATCGCAGAAAGGGTGCAGGAAATCCTCAATGGCGAAGGTGAAAGACCCGGAAGTGGTAGTGCATATCGGTACAAATGACTTCGGGAAGAAGAGGAGGGGCATTCTACAGCGGGACTTCGGAGAACTCGGAATAAGGCTGAAAAGTAGGGCATCCCGGGTGGTTATCTCCAGCTTGATTCCAGTTCCTCGGGCTGGAGAGCACAGGAACAGGGAGATATTGGACTTCAGTGTGTGGCTGGGGAACTGGGGCAGGAAGTAAGGATTAAAATTATTAATCACTGGGGTATGTGTAGCGGTAAGAATAAATTATACAAGAGGGACGGGTTGCACCTTAATAGGTCGGGGACCAGCATTCTGGCAGGTAGGTTTCCCACTGCTAAACAGCTGCTTTAAACTAATCAGTGGTGTTGGGTGGGAGGGGGTGGTGGGAGGCTGTGGGGAGGGAACAAACTGGAAGTTTACGAAGGAAATTCAAGGGAAAGTTAGAGCAACAGAAGTCGAGAAAGACAACGGAATCAATGGAACAGAAAACGCAAAAAAGGATCATGCCCTCGGATCAAGTGAAATAGAGATTGATAGGAAGGTTGAGGGGAGTATTAAATTAAAAATATTATATTTGAATGCTCGAAGCATTAGACATAAGGTCGATGAGCATGAGGCCCATTTGAAAATTGGAGTTACGACGTTGTGCGAATTACTGAGACGTGACTTCATGTGGACACCGATTGGGAAATGCATATTCAAGGCTATACGTGTTATCATAAGGACAGACTGACTGGCAGAGGGGTGGGGCGGCCCTGTTACGCGGGGGGACCTAGAATCAGAGGATGTAGAGTCAGTATGGATAGAGATGAGAAATTCTAAGGGTAGAAAAACACTTATGGGAATTATCTAGAGGCCCACAAACAGTAGTCTGGATGTAGTGTGTATGTTGGATAAGGAACTGAAATTGGCCTGTCGCAAAGATATTACTGCAGTTGTTGTGGGGCATTTCGACATGCAGGTGGACTGGGAGAATCAGGATGGTACTGGACCCCAAGAAAGGGAGTTTGTGGAGTGCCTCCGAGACGTATACTTAGAACAGCTTGTGCTGGAGCCTACCAGAGAGAAAACAATTCTGGATCTGGTGTTGTGCAACGAAACGGATTTGATCATGTACCTCGAAGTAAAAGAGCCATTAGGAGGTATTGACCACAATACAAGAAGCTTTAATCAGCAGTTTGAAAGGTAGAGGGTAGATTCGGAAGTGACAATATTTCAGTTGAATAAGGAGAACTGTGGAGCAATGAGGGAGGTGCTGGTCAAAGTTCAGTGGTACAATACCGTCGCAGGGACGGCAGTTGGACAACAATGCCAGACATTCCTGGGTGTAATGCAGAAGATGCAGGGTAAGTTCATTCCAAAAAGGAATAAAGATCCTAAGGGGAGGTGAGGTGGCTATGACTGACGAGGGAAGTTAAGGACCATATAAAGAGAAAAGGGAAAAAGTATAACACAGCAAAGATGAGTGGGACATCGGAGGACTGGGAAGATTTTAACGAACAACAGAGAATAACTAAAAAGGTACGATAGTAAACTGGCCAAAAATATAAAGGAGGATAGTAAAGGCTTTTTTAGGTCTGTGCAAAGAAAAAGAAATGGTTAAGACTAAAATTGGGCCCTTGAAGACAGAACCGGATGAATTTATTGTGGGGAACAAAGAAATGGCAGAAAAGTTGAATTGGTACTTTAAATCTGTCTTCACTGGGGAAGACACGAGCAATCTCCCAAATGTATTAATGGCTGAAAGACCAGAACTGAAGGGAATTTATATTCGGCAGGAAATGGTGTTGGAGATACTGTTAAGTCTGAAGTCTGAGAAGTTCCCGGGATTTGATGGCCAGGGTATTAAAGTAGGTGGCTCTAGAAATCGTGGACGTATTGATGATCATTTACCAATGTTCTATATATTCACGATCAGTTCCTGCAGATTGGAGGATGGCTAATGTTGCCCCACCTTTTTAAGAAAGGAGGAAGAGAGAAAACAGAGAATTATAGACCAGTTATTCTGAGCTCAGTGGTGGGAAAAATGCTGGAGTCAACTATAAAGGACGAAATTACGACACACCTGGATAGCAGTAACAGAATAGGTCAGAGTCAGCATGGATTTCTGAAGGGGAAATCGTGCTTGACTAATCTTCTGGAATTTTTAAAGATGTAACTCTGAAGATGGACAAGGAAAATCCGGTGGATGTAGTATAACTGGTCTTTCAGAAAGTCTTTGATAAAGACTCACATCGGAGGTGAGTGAGCAAAATTATGGCACACGTTATTAAGGGCAAAATACTGACATGGATTGAAAATTGGTTGGCTGACAGGAAACAAAGTGCAGTGATAAACATCTCCCTTTCGGAATGGCAGGCGCTGATCCGTGGTGTGCCGCAGGAACCAGTGCTGGGACCGTAGCTCTTCTACAATGTCCATTAATTATGTAGATGCAGGTATTATAAGTAATATTAGCAAATTTGACGATGACACAAAGCTTGAAGGCAGTATGAAATGTGAGGAGGATGTTAGGAGAATACAGGGTGACCTGGACAGGCTGGACGGATGCATGGCAGATGCAGTTTAATGTCGGTAAATGGGTGGTTATCCACTTTGGTGGCAAGAACAGGAAGGCAGCTAACTACCGAAATGGAGTCAAGTTATGTAAAGAGGCAGTAAAACGAGATCTAGGTGTTCTTTTACATCAGTCAATGAAACAAGCATGCAGGTACAGCAAGCAGTGAAGAAGGCTCATAGCATGCTGGTCTTCATAACAAGAGGAACTGAGTATAGAAGCAAAGAGGTCCTTCTGCAGCTGTACAGGGCCCTGGTGAGACCGTACCTGGAATATTGTGCGCGGTATTGGTCTCTAAGTTTGAGGAACGACATTCTGGCTATTGAGGAGTGCAGCGTAGGTTCACGAAGTCAATTCCCGGAATTGCAGTACTATCTTACGCTGAAAGATCGGAGGCACTGGGCTTGTATACGTTTGAGTTTAAAAGACTGAGAGGGGAACTGATTGAGGCGTATAAGATTATTAAAGGATTGGACAATGTGGAGGCAGGAAGCATGTTTCAGCTGATGGGTGAGTCCCGAACCAGAGGACACAGTTTACAAACAAGGTGCAGGCCACTTAGAACTGAGTTGGGGAGAAACATCTTCACTCAGAGAGTGCTTGGTGAACGGAATGCTGTGCCCTAGAAGGCTGTGGAGGTCAAGTCTCTGGATAATTTCAAGAAACAGTCGGACAGAGCTCTTAAGGATAGTGTAACCGAAGGGTATGCGGATATGGCAGGGACACGATACTGATTGAGGATGATCAGCCTTGATCATAATGAATGGTGGTGCTGGCTCGAAGGGCAGAATTGGCTACTCCTGCACCTATTGTCTATTGTCTACCCCGATGAGCAATCTGGCTCGTGGAATAGATGAAACACCATCTGGGCTCTTCTAAGACAGCCCGTCGCCTATCCCTGGGACGACAGCGTGCAGGGCAGCCCACAAGTCTTCAGGATCTCAAACAGCTCCTACAGTTCTTCTGGCTCTTGGCTGCCCTGACACACCTTCTGAACACCATTAGAACAGTCCGTCCCCCCTATCACACCTTCTCGGAACGATAACGACAACAGCCTACCCATTTTCTGGGTCTCGGGGCGGCTGGCATCAGGGTGGTCTACCACCCTTCAGATTTCACAACAGCCTACCAACCTACAGGTTCACAGGATTGCGTACCCATTCTCTAAGTATCAGGGTGACAGCCGTCAGGACGACTTATCATCCTCCCAGCTCATAGTAAGGCCTGCCAGACCCAGGACCACATGAGACAGTGCATGTGATAACCCCAAATAAACCACAGTGAGAGATAAATATCAACAAACAGTTTTCGGGATCCTTGATAGGGAGGTGCAGCTGGCCCATGTCGGCGTCAACATAGGCACCAACAACATGGGTCAGAAGAAAGATGTGATCCAAGGCAGCAAGTCAGGCAGCTGGGGTGGACGTTTAAAGCAAGAACAAGCAGCTGTTTTCTCTGGCATGTTGCCCTGCCATGTGCGCAAGAGGCGAGGAAATGGGAGAGAGAGGACTTGAACACGTGGCAACAGGGATGGTGCAGAAGGCAGGTTTTTGGTTTCCTGGATTATTGCGGCTCCTTCTTAGATTAGGTGCGACCTGTACAAACAGGAAGGTCTTCACTTGAACCAGAGGAGTATTAATATCTTGGGGTGGGACTGGGGAGATTTACTAATGCCCTTCGGGTGGGTTTAACCTAATTCAGCAAGCGGATGGGAACCGAGATTCTACTTGAAGAACACAGGAGGTTGAGAGTATTGATGTCAGAACTATGATTTTAAGGTGGCAAGAAGTCACCGGCACACAAACAGTTGGTTTGGACTGTGTCTACTTCAATGCCAGGAGCATCGCAATAAGGTGTGTGGAGTTGCAGCATAATTTGCTACGTGCGATTTCGATGTTATGGCCATTTCAGAGACATGGGTAGAGCAGCGCGAGGAATGGTTGTTGTATGTTCTCGGATGTAGCTGTTTCAGTAAGGACAGATAAACTTGTAAAACACAGGGTGGTGAAGCACTGTTAGTCATGAAATGTATCACAGTTGGAGAAAGGACGTTTGAGGGCTCGTTTATTTAGTTAGTATGGTCTGAGAGTAGAAACAGGAACGGAGAGGTTACCGTGTTGGGATTTTTCTGTCGACCTCTAAATAGTTCCAGAGATGTAGAGGTTGAGACAGCAAAGACGATCCTCAGTTGGAGCGAGAGTGACAGCCCAGTTGTTATGGGGTCTTTAATTTTCCAAATATTGGGGAAGACTATCGTTCAAGTACTTCACATGGATCATTTTTTTGTCCAAAGATGCAGGAGTGTTTCCTGACACTGTAAACAGACAAGCTAACAAGGGCCGAGGCCACATTAAATTTGGTCGTGGGGAATTAACCCGCCAGTTCTAGGATTTGGAGGCAGGTGCGCACTTCTGACATGGTAAACAGCAAAATACGGTTATGTTTATTTCATTATGAAAATAGATAGGTATATACAGGAGGGCAAAAGCTATAGCTAGGCTAAAGTCAATTAAGATGCTAGTAGGCAAGATATAAGATGCATAAGGAAACTGTCGGGAATGGGCACAGTTGAAATGTGCAGCTTATTCCAGGACAGGTCCTTGCAGGTCCTTGATAAATATGTATCGGTCTGGCAGGGAGGACGTTGTGGAGTTCTCGAGCGTGGTTTACTAAGGACGTTGAATCTTTAGTCAAGAGGTAAAAAAAAGTCACTCTCACAATCTCTTGCTTTCTCTGTCTCTCTCTCTTTCTCCTCCCCGCCATACATTCTTTCTTGGTCCTCCACTTCCATGGTACCACTCTTTTCCTTTGCGCACACTATCTCTCTCCAACCCTGCCTCACACTTTCTCTCTCTCTCCTCACCTGCTACACATTTTCTCACTCTCTCATCCAATGTCACACTGACTCACATTCTGTTTTTCTCTGCTTCCCTGCCACACTTTCTTTCACACACGCCCTAACTCCCTCTCTCCTCCTTGCCACACCCTCCGTCTCTCCTCCCCACTACACGTGCGCTCTCCTTCCGTGCCAAACACTCTCTCTCTCCT
>NW_025212480.1:6840-17646 GCF_004010195.1 Chiloscyllium plagiosum | reverse complement strand
CCCCCGTCACTCTCCCACACTATCTCCCTCTTCTTTCCTGTCATACACTGTCTTTCTGCATTGCTCTCTCTGCTTCCCTGCTGAACATTCTATCTCAGTCTCTCCTCCTTTGCCACACACTCTCACCCTCTCTCATCCCCTGCCTCACGAACTCTCTGTTTTCTTCCAGCCAGAATCTCTTTCTCCTTCCCTGCCACGTAAAATCTGTCTCCTCCCTTGCCACACTATCTGTTTCTCTCCTCCGCTGCCACGAACTCCCTCTGACTCTCATTCCCTGCCATACACTCTCTCTCTCCTCGCAACTTTCATTGTTTCACCACAACTGCCACTCTCTCGCTGCTCCACTGCCACTGTCGCTCTCCCCATACTCTCTCCTCCCCTGCCGCTCTCGCAATCTTTCCTCACCTGCAACGCGCTCTCAATCCCTCGTCGGCCGCGACACACTCCCCTCCTTTCCACCGCACCTCTGTCCCTCCTTCCTGGCCACAAGCGCTCTCTTTCCCCTCTCTACTCCCCTGACTCACACATTTTCTCCCTCTCCCGTCACACCGGCCTCTCTCTTACTCCCTGTCACACAATTCCCCCCTCTCTCTCTCCTCCTCTGCCACCCTCTGTTTCGCCGTCACAGACCTGACACGCACCCTCTCTATCTCCCCGGCCCTGCCCCACACCCTCTCTCTCCTGTCCTACCAAATTGTCTAATTGTCTCTCTCCTCACCTGCCAGTCTCTCTCTTCCCCTGCCGCTCTGCCTTTTTGTCACGCTTTCTCTCTTCTCCTGCCACACATATTCTCTCTCCTCCTCTTATGCAACATTGCTTCGAACCCTCTCCTCAACTGCCCCACTCTCTCACTGTCTCTCTTCCCTCCCACACTCTCACTCTCGCTCTTTCCTCACCGTTAATCTCTCTCACAGTCCCCCTCTTCTCGCCTGCCGTACTCTCTCTCTGTTCTACCCTGCATTACTCTCACTCTGCTCCCTGTCTCTCAACCACTGCCACACTCTCACTCTCTCTCCTGCCCTGCCACACGCATTCTCTCTCTCTCCCCACGAGACTCTCCTTTTCTCTCCTCCCCTGCTAAATACAGGATGTGATTTTTTTTAAAGTCAAAATTGACACCATTGAATGGCCGAGCAGACATAGGGTAAATGTAAGCTTCATCAGGTCAGATGTGTTTCCTTTGCAAAAGTCAACGCTTCACAAAATGGGGGCATGGATCAAGCAGTCGTGATGATTAGCTTTACTGATTGTTCTTCTTCAAATCATGATCGTTTTTGCTCATTTACGTGTTAACATCACCTTCAGTGTATCAGCTAAACCCCACTACGGGGTCAGTGGTGCAATGGACAACATGCCTGGCTACGACTTGGGAGATTATAGGTTCGTCTCCTACCTGGCTGGAGAGCAGCATTGACTTTTATTTCAGTTACAAACTAATTGTACTTATTATTCATAAGCCAAAATGAGTAATGAGTTCCAAGTCGCCAGCAACGTGGATCCCTTCAGTCAATTCCTTTTTCAGAAACAACGACTTGACCATCCTCATCCCATTTTCCATCACAAAGACATTTGAATACTTCTGAAGGATATTTGAGTATCTGCCTTGCAAACCCTTCCAAACAGTGCATTCCAGATTAATGCACCAGCTGACTGATAAAAAATTACTGAGTTTCTTTTGTCAATTCTGTTCTATGTCCTTTTCCTAAGACTGGTGCTCCATTAATGTGTTGTGTCAGTCAGTTAAATATGTAAGATGAAGACTGATCTCACATCCTGGCATCCAAACGGATGGACTGGTTTGAAAGTACCAGTGGTGGTAGTAGGGCACGTTCACCGAACAACAGTGACTGGAGCAGTACAGATTAAACAGTTCCAATGTGAGTGTCAGATTGTGCAGTGCCTCCGTGAAATGGGAGGAAGGAAGTAAAAGAGGGTTAATGATTGTGGCAGGGAGAGAAATCTCCGGGAATGGATGTGTTTGAATCCTGATGAATGAAAGGCAGAGGTGAGAGAGCGTGTGTGATTGAAGAAACAAAATCATTAACGTGCAGACTACCTTCATGCAAAAAGTGATTGATTCCTTCCCGTGTTTATAAAGCACGTGTTACACGGAGTGAAACAGGAAATAAATGCCCGTTATCGAAACTCAGATTCGAGATGATCGTGCTGCTGTGACAACTCCAAGCAATAACCACTGCAAGATACCAGTGACAAATGCAAAAGCGCGATGTGAAAGGCAATAAGGACAGTGGGAAAGGAGATGTCAAGATGAACACCACATGCACAACAGGAATACTTGCAAACTGTGACTGAGATGTGGGAACCCAGAAGGGGCTGAATCTTTAATTTCGATGTCCGCCAAGGTTGGGGATAATCCATCATTGAGATTGTTGAAGACTGAGATTGATAGATTTCTGCAAAACTTCGAAGTGACAGCGCACAGTGCGGGATATTATTGAAATGTCTTTCTCAAAAACAGTGTAGTTTAACATTGGTTACTTCACGAAATTAAGTAACCCCTCCTGCGCAAAATCAAAAAATCCTAGTTCGCAGACCAGGAATCAGAAAACTGAGTGGCGCAGCCCCTAAGTTCCAGCTGGAACTGAGCATATTGACGAGTGCGCAGTTGTTGCTGCAGTGATGCAATCGCCGAGCGCGAGAAATGTACCTGCTGGCTTCTAGTCGCGTGAAAATGCTGGGAGCTCCAACCTCATCTGGAGCAGTCTCGATTAATATGGAGCAGGGGGGAAATGAAACTCAATTATTTTGGTCCAAAAGGGAAAAGGTTTTTATCAGGACACGTATTTGTGGATTGGGGGTTTATCTGTCCGAGAGAAATGTTTCAGTTATAAAGAAAACTCAAGCAAAGTCTAAACGCGTGGAGGAGCATCTGTGCAGAGAGCAATAAACGTATTGTGATGTGGCTATCTCCGCACTGCGTTAAAATGCAGGAAGTGATTTTTAGCACATTTCACATATTCAAATGCCTGCAATCTCGTACAGGTCATTAGAGTAATTTAAATCTCCGAAAATTAACGGGGATACACGATGTGATTCGGCTCGAATTTGCCTCAAATTGTCGAGGAAAATCATGAAATTGGATTTGATTTTTTTTCAGACCAGCGGTGACACCATTGCATGGCTGAGCAGACATAGGATGAACGCAATAGTTAAATATGTAAGATGAAGACTGATCTCACATTCTGGCGTCCAAACGGATGGACTGGTTTGAAAGTACCGGTGGTGGTAGTAGGGTACGTTCACTGAACAACAGTGACAGGAGCAGGACAGATTAAACAGTTCCAATGTGAGTGTCAGATTGTGCAGTGCCTCCGTGAAATGGGAGGAAGTAAGTAAAGGAGGGTTAATGATTGTGGCAGGGAGAGAAATCTCCGGGAATGGATGTGTTTGAATCCTGATGAATGAAAGGCAGAGGTGAGAGAGCGTGTGTGATTGAAGAACCAAAATAATCAACGTGCAGACTACCTTCATGCAAAAACTGATTGATTCCTTCCCATGTTTATAAAGCACGTATTACATGGAGTGAAACAGGAAATAAATGCCCGTTACCGAAACTCAGATTCGAGATGATCGTGCTGCTGTGACAACTCAAAGCAATAACCACTGCAAGATACCAGTGACAAATGCAAAAGCGCGATGTGAAAGGCAATAAGGACAGTGGGAAAGGAAATGTCAAGATGAACACCATATGCACGACAGGAATACTTGCAAACTGTGACTGAGATGTTGGAACTCAGAAGGGGCTGAAACTTTAATTTCGATGTCCGCCAAGGTTGGGGATAATCCATCATTGAGATTGTTGAAGACTGAGATTGATAGATTTCTGCAAAACTTCAAAGTGTCAACGCACAGTGCAGGATATTATTGAAATGTATTTCTCAAAAACAGTGTACTTTAACATCGGTTACTTCACGAAATTAAGTAACCCCTCCTGCGCAAAATCAAAAAATCCTAGTTCACAGACCAGGAATCAGAAAACTGAGTGGCGCAGCCCCGAAGTTCCAGCTGGAACTGAGCATATTGACGAGTGCGCAGTTGTTGCTGCAGTGATGCAATCGGCGAGCGCGAGAAATGTACCTGCTGGCTTCTAGTCGCGTGAAAATGCTGGGAGCTCAAACCTCATTTGGAGCAGTCTCGATTGATATGGAGCAGGGGGGGAAGGAAACTCAATTATTTTGGTCCGAAAGGGAAAAGGTTTTTATCAGGACACGTATTTGTGGATTGGGGGTTTATCTGTCCGAGGGAAATGTTTCAGTTATAAAGAAAACTTCAGCAAAGTCTAAACGCATGGAGAAGCATCTGCGCAGAGAGCAATAAATGTAATGTGATGTGGCTGTCTCCGCACTGCGTTAAAATGCAGGAAGTGATTTTTAGCACATTTCACATATTCAAATGCCTGCAATCTCGTACAGGTCATTAGAGTAATTTAAATCTCCGAAAATTAACGGGGATACAGGATGTGATTCGGCTCGAATTTGCCTCAAATTGCTGAGGAAAATCATGAAAGTGGATTTGATTTTTTTCAGACCAGCGGTGACACCATTGTGTGGCTGAGCAGACATAGGATGAACGCAATTTTCATCAGGTAGATGTTATTTTTTGTGAAACTCGTCGCTTCACGTTGTGAGGGACACTGGAATGAAGCAGTCGCGGTGATTATCCCGACTGGTTGCGCTTCTTGAAATGATGACTACCGTTGCTCATGTCCGTGTTAACATCCCAGACTTGCATCACACAGAGTCAAGTCGAACAAAGACAATCCCTTCAGTAAATGTCACTGAGAACATCAGATTCAATGCCCCAGTGTCAACATAGAAAGTGACTCTGAAATAATACCAGACGCTGCTCATTTACAAGTTTCCATTTCCCAAACCCACTGATTCAATGACTGCATATCCTGGGACTACATGGATAGAAAACGTATAACCCAGTCTCAGCTTTGAGAATCTTCAGAAACCCCTTGGGAAGCGGAATCAGAGGAGAATGAAGGGCGAACTCTCCGATTGAAGAGAGATAGCGAGGCGCCATTCCCTTCTTTAAGACGCTGGGACATTTATTATTATGTCCATGGGGTCATAAATTCATGTGAGACATTGGAAGGACTCCCATCAGAGATACTCTGTTTTTGCTGTTGTCGCAGAACAGCAAGTCCCCGGATTTTTTAAAACTGGAATTGAACCAGGTCTATGGCTTACAAAAGCAGCTAATCCTGAACTCTGGACCAACAGTGGCTGGCATTGCCGATGGGGTGACACCCGTTAAGTTTCTTGTACGTGCTCTTGTCAGAAACAATCGCTTCCTGTCCTCATCCTGTTTTCTATTATTTCGCCTTGTGTGTCTTAGCATCACAAATGCACAGCAGAATACTTCTGCAGATAATGTGCGTTTCTGACTCATGAAACCTTACAGACAACCTATCCAGATTTAACCACAGGCTGACTGATAATGTATTTATTGTATATTAACTAAACATTTCTTCCTCTTACATTAAATCTACGCCTCCTGGTTATTGATCAAGAGCAAAGGTTTCTTTCAGTCGACCCTGCCTTTATCCCTCCTTACTTTGTACATCTCAATCATGTCTCCTTATATTCTCCTCGGCACAAAGGCTAACTATCTCAGTATTTCCAACCTCTCTTCATAACTGAAACTCTTTAACCAGATAATATCCTGCTAAATCTATTCTGCACATGTTCCAGTGCTATCACGTCCCTGCTACAGTGTGAATTACAGAACAGGACACAATAATCCAGGCAAAACGGTATGAACAAATCAAATAAATGACGCAAAAATCCTCAGAAACTGGCTTTTTCGAATAAAATATCTTTTTTCAATCCTGCACTATGTTATTTTCCTAAGCCTGCTGATCCAATAATCCTTGGGCCATGTCAGTAAAAGCAGCTACATGATGACTGATCTCACAACTGCAGCACACAAATGGATTGATTGGTTTGCAGGTCCTGTTGTTGGAATTGTGGCATGTTCACCTAACAGTGACTACAGCAGCACAGAATGAAGAGTTTTAATTGAGTGTCAGACTGTGCAGTGCCTCAGTGTAACGGGAGAAGGGATGGATTTTGTGGGAGGGAGAGAAACCTTCGAGAAGGCGGGGGGGTTGATACCTGAAATATGAAGTGCAGGGCATTGCAGCCGCGTGTGTTTGAAGGAACGAGATCATGACCTTGAAGAAGATTTTCATGTAAAAACAAAATAAGATTGATTCCTTCCAGCGTTTGGTCAGCACATATTACGTTGATTGAAACAGGATCAAAAATGCATAATTCGAACTAATTTTGCGGCAACCACAACACAAACGTGGCTCCCGGTGCCTCAAGGATAATCACGAAGCAAAACCAAATACGGATAGTGGCAGATCGTGTGCAACCCATGCACAAAATGGATACGTGTCAAACAGTGACTGTCATGTGTGAACTCGCAATCTGCACAGCCTATGACGACACTGAATTTAAAGATTCAGCACACCCTGAGTTTGTTGAAGACTGTGGTTGATAGATTTCTAAAAAAAATTCAAAGGATCGGGAGATAGTTCACGGTATTGACGAAATCGATTTCTCAATAACAATGTCGCTTAAAATCGTTTACTTTAGAAATTTCCTCAATCAAGGAAGCACCCAATACTGCAAACGATCCTATGATCCCCGTTGCCAGACACTGAATCAAAGAAACTGAGTGGTGCAGCCCCGAAGATACGAAAAGTAATGGCGATGGCGATGAGTATACGGATGTGGCTCCAGTGATGCTTTCTATGAGTGGAAGATCCTTCTCTGATGGTACACAGGTACGAGAAATTCCAAAGCTACGAGCGACAACGGTGGCACAGTGGTTAGCAGTGCTGCATCACAGCTCCAGAGACCTGGCTTCAATTCCCGCCTCAGACGACTGACTGTGTGGAGTTTGCACATTCTCCCCTTATCTGCGTGGGTTTCCTTCGGGTGCTCCCGTTTTCTCCCACAGGCCAAAGATGTGCAGGTCAGGTGAATTGGCCATGCTAAATTGTCCGTCGTGTTAGGTCAGGGGTAAATGTGGGTTATGGGAGAGTTGCAGTTCGGTGTGGACGTTTTGGGCCGAAGGGCCCGTTTCCACACTGTATGTAATCTAATCGAAACAACCTCACCTGGCGCAGCTTCTCACTTGGATAGACGGTGGTTAGAACATTGAACATTACAGCGCAGTACAGGCCCTTCCATCCTCGATGTTGCGCCGAACTGTCATACCAATCTGAAGCCCATCCAGCCTACACTACTCCATGTACGTCCATATGCTTGTCCAATGACGACTTAAATGTACTTAAAGTTGGTGAATCTACTACCGTTGCAGGCAAAGCATTCCCCACCCTTACTACTCTCTGAGTAAAGAAACTACCTCTGACATCAGTCCTCTATCTATCATCCCTCATTTAAAGCTGTGCCCCCTCGTGCTTGCCGTCACCATTCTTGGAAAAAAGCTCTCTCTGTCCACTTATCTAACCCTATGAATATCTTTTCTGTCTCTAGTAAGTCATCTCTCAACTTTCTTCTCTCTAAACAAAACAGCCTCAAGTCCCTCAGCCTTTCCTCATAAGACCTTTCCTTCATTCCAGGCAACATCCTAGTAAATCTTCTCTGCACCCTTTCCAAAGCATCCACAGCCTTCATATAATGCGGTGACCAGAACTATACAGAATACTCCAAGTGCGACCGCACCAGAGCTTTGTACAGCTGTAGCATAGCCTCATGGTTCCGGAACTCGATCCCTCTGTTAATAAAAGCTAAAACACTGCATGCCTTCTTGACAACACAGTCAACCTGGGTGTAGACTTTCAAGGATCTATGTACCTGGACACCGAGATCTCTCTGCTAATCAACACTACCAAGAATATTTCCATTAGCCCAGTATTTTGCATTCCGGTTACTCCGATTAAAGTAATTCACCTCACACTTGTCCGCATTAAACTCCATTTGCCACCTCTCAGCCCAGCTCTGCAGCTTATCTATGTCTCTGTAACCGACAACATCCTTCGTCACTTATCCACAACTCCACCGACCTTAGTGACATCTGCAAAATTACAATCCCACCCTGCTACGCCTTCATCCAGGTCTTTTATCAAAGTGTCGAACAGCAGTGGACCCAACACCGACCCTTACGGTACACCACTAGCAACTGGACATCAGTATGATCATTTCCAAACAACCACCACCCTCTGTCTCTTTCAGCAAACCAATTACTGAGCCAACCTGTTATATCTACCAAAGTCCCATTCCTCCGCATTTTGTGCAATATCCTACTGTGGGGAACCTTATCGAATGCTTTGATGAAATCCATATACACCAAAGCAACCGGTTAACTCTCATCTACCTGTTTGGTCACCTTCTCAAATAACTCAATAAGGTTTGTGAGGCACGACCTACCCTTCACAGAGCCGTGCTGACTATCCCTAATCAAATTATTCTTTTCTCGATGATTATAAATTCTACATCTTATAACCATTTCCAACATTTTACCAACAACTGAAGTGAGGCTCACTAGTCTATAATTTCCCAGGATTGTCTTTACTCCCATTCTTGAACAGAGGAACCATATTTGCTATCCTCCAGTCTTCTGGCACTATTCCTGTCGACAATGACGATTTATAGATCAATGCCAAAGGATCGACAATCTCTTCCCTGGCTTCCTAGAGGATTCTAGGATAAATCCCATCCGGCCCAGGGGACGTATCTATTTTCACACTCTGCAGGATATCTAATACCTCTTCCTTGTGAACCTCAATCACACCTAGTCTCGTAGCCTGTGTCTCAGTAATCTCCTCGAAAACATTGTCGTTTTCTAGAGTGAATACTATTGAATAATATTCATTTAGTGCTTCCCCATCTCCTCTGAGTCCACACAGAATATTCCACTACTATCCTTGATTGACCCTCAACTTACTCTTGTCACTCTTTTATTCCATAAATAGCTATAGAAAGCTTCAGGGTTTACCCTGATTCTATCCGACAACAACTTCCCATGTCACTTCCTGGCTCTTCTGAGGTCTCTCTTTAGATCGTTAGGTGGTTGTTCATGGGAAATGTGCATGTTTGGGGTTTCTGTACTAGTTGGATACGGAAAAGGTCTGTTTTGAGTCGACTGTTGTTTGTCCTTTATATAAAGGAGCTCGCTGTGGGGTTAAAAGAATTCGATAGTAAATTTGCGGATGACACAAAGATCGGTAGAGTTGTGGATAGTGACGAAGAATGAATGTTGCAGAGAGACATAGGTAATCTGCAGAGCTGGACTGAGAGGTGGCAAATGGAGTTTAATGCAGGAAGGGGTGAGATACTTCACTTTGGAAGGAGAAAAAAGAATGCAGAGTACAGAGCTATTGGTAAGATTATTCGTAGTGTAGATGAGCAGAGACATCTCGGTGTCCAGATCCATAGATCAATGAATGTTGCCACCCAAGTTTGTTAAGAAGTTACACAGTGTGTTAGATCTCATTGGTAGAGGGAATGACGTTGGGAGCTGTGCAGTTATGCTGCAGCTTTACAAACTTCCATGCTGCCACATTTCGAGTATTGTTATGGTGAACGCTGTGTATGAAGGATGCCGAAGCTTTTGAAAGTGTTCAGAGGAGATTTACCAGAATGTTGCCTGTTTTAGAGGGAAGTTCCTAACAGGAAAGGATCCGGGACCTGAGGCTGTTTTCGTTCGAGAGAGAAAGGTTGAGAGGCCACTTCATTGAGACATATAAGATAAATAGAGATTTAGATATGTTGGGCAATGCGAGCCTTTTACTTTGGGTGTGGATGGATAGCTCGAGGGGACATAGTTTTTTAAAGGGGGATAGATATCGGTCAAATTTCAGAGGTAGTTTCCTTACACAGTGAGTAGAAGTGGCGTTTAATGCACTGCCTGCAAAAGCCGTGGATTTGCCAAATTTAAGTGCATTTAAAAGGTAATTGCACAACCATATGGAGGAGTATGGAACAGTGTGTGTTAGATGGGCATCAGAGTAGTTCCACAAGGAGGCACAACATCGATGGTTGAAGCGCCTGTACGGTACAGCTACGTTCTATGCTCTTTGTCATCTGCTCACCACGTGCCAAACAGGAATAATTGCAAACAGTGAATGAGTTGTGCGTATTAAGAGTGGGTTTAATTTTTAACTTTGATGTCCGCAGAGGTTGGGGACATTCCATCGTTGAGTTTGTTGAAGACTGTGTTTGACAGAATTCTGCAAAACGTCCAAGGAACAATGGACAGTGCATGGTATTTTTTTAAATGTATTTCTATATATCAACAAAATCCTCAGAAAGCAAGTAACCTCTTCTGCGCAATATCAAAAAAATCCCTGTTCCCACAGCAGGAATCATAGATACTGAGTGGCACAGCCCCAAAAATCGAACTGAAACTGGGATGTGGATGATCTCACAGACGTGGTTCCAGCAAAGCAATCGGTGAGAACGAGAGATTTACCTGATTGTTTGAGGCGTATGAAATACCGAGGCTGGGAGCTCTCACCTCACTTAGAGCAGCTTCTAGTGACATGAACAAGGGAGCATCGGGACATCAGGCTTTCGGACAAGGAAACTCAGTTACTTTGGTCTGAAATGAAAATATTTTAGCAGGAGAGGAATTTGTGGATTGAGGGAGGATCTATACCAGGGAAAGGTCTAATTATAAAGAGAAATCCTGCAAAGTTTTGTACTCGTGGAGAAGAATCTATGCAGAAAACAAAAGAAATATTGATTAGGTCATAGAGTCATAGAGATGTACAGCATGGAAACAGACCTTTCAGTCCAAACCGTC
>NW_025212480.1:0-6812 GCF_004010195.1 Chiloscyllium plagiosum | reverse complement strand
TGTCTCAGTCAAATCCATCGAATTCAGCACCGCCTTCCTAACCTGCAATCTTCTTCCCGACCTCTCCGCCCCCCCCCCAGTCTGACCTATCACCCTCACCTTGTCCTCTTTCCACCTATCACATTTCCGGCGCCCCTCCCCCAAGTCCCTCCTCCCTATCTTTTATCTTAGCCTGCTGGACCAACTTTCCTCATTCCTGAAGAAGGGCTAATGCCCGAAACGTCGATTCTCCTGTTCCATAGATGCTGCCTGACCTGCTGCCCTTTTCTAGCAACACATTTCCATCTATGTTCTTCTTGAAAACATGACTGCCGTTGCTCATGTCCGTGTTAACATCACGATCCTAGAGCATACGCGCTTGGCCTGCGGGCAGAGCGAGTGGCACAATGGACAACGCGAATGACCCTCGATCAGGGGATTTTGGGGTCGAATCCTACCTGACTCGAGGGCAATGTGCACATTTGTTATTCCTACACGTGGATTTTGTTTTTACTATTATGAATCTGAAATGATATTTGAAGTCCTGATCGACAGGAATGAGACTCCTTTCTGTAAATGTTGAGAACATCAGAGTCAAGATCCTAGCAACATCACAGGTGGTAAATCTGAAATAGTCGCACACGTTGCTTGTGGGAATCTTTCCATTTCCCAATCCCTGTTACACAATCACGGCCACTCCGAGGAAGGACAAGGAAACAGAATTAATAGCCCTGTCTCAGCTTTGAGAATCTTCGGAAACGCTTTGGAAAGCGAATCCAAAGAGAATAAAGGGTAAACTATCAAAAGTGTCGGGACTGTCGAGGAACCTTTCCCTTCTTTGAGAGGCTGGCACATTGACACTGATGTTCACGGTGCCATTAATCGATCCGCGGCATTGAAAGGACTCCTGTCACTGATGCTCTCCTTTTGCTGTTATCGTTGTCAGAAACAAAAATCCCTCTTTCCATGATCGTGAATCGGGCGAGGACCACGGCAGTCCAAGCTTCGAATATAAACCACTGGACCATCAGGGATGACTGGACAAGAGTGATGCACGACTGGAGTAAAAGCCATCAAACTACTTGTACGTAATGCTGCCAGAAACGAAGACTTGATTATCCTTTACCCATTTTTCATCATGTAACCTTGTATACCTGAGCATCACAAATTCACATCTGAATACCTCGGATTTTTATGTGGATTTTTCCATTTGCGACACGTTCAAACGGTTAGCTTCAGATTCAATCACCCTCCGGATGATAAGCTTTTACTGCATATCTACTCAAATCTTTCTGCCTCTTATCTTAACTCAGTGCCGCCTGGGAATCGAGCAAGATGAAAGGTATCTTTCAGTCGAACCTATCCATCGCCCTCATCACCGTACACATCCTAATCATGTGGTTGTTTAGTCGTAGATCTCTCGCCCGACACACGGGAGGAACTCGTTCGGTTCCCAGCCAAAGCATTACAATATCGTTTTGGGGGTGCCAAGGTGGCTCAAGGGTTAGCACTGCTGCCCCACAGTGCCAGGGACTCGGTTTCAATTGCACGCCCAAGTGACTGTCTTTATCCAGGGTACAAATGCGACAGGAAGGGTTGAAGGGGAGGCAAGAGAGGAGGGGGAGTGGCATTTTTCATAAGGGATAGCATTACAGCTGTGCTGAGGGAGGATATTACCGGAAATAATTCCAGGGAAGTTATTTGGTTGGTACTGAGAAATAAGAAAGGGATGATCACCTTATTGGGATTGTATTATAGACCCCCCAATAGTCAGAGGGAAATTGAGAAACAAACTTTTAAGGAGATTTCAGCTATCTGTAACAATAATAGGGTAGTTATGGTAGGGGATTTTAACTTCCCAAACATCGACTGGGACTGCCATAGTCTTAAAGGTTTAGATGGAGAGGAATTTCTGAAGTGCGTACAAGACAATTTTCTGATTAAGTATGTGGATGCGCCGACTAGAAAAGGTACAAAAATTACAATGTAGTGCAGGTGACTGAGGTGTCAATGCGGGAGCACTTGGGGCCAGCGACCATAACTCTATTCGTTTAAAAATGTGATGAAAAAAGGATAGACCAGATCGAAAAGTTGAAGTTCTAAACTGGAGAAAGGCCAATTTTGACGGCATTATGCAAGAACTTTCGAAAGCTGATTGGACGCAGATATTTGAAGGTAAAGGGACGGCTGGAAAATGGGAATCATTCAGAAATGAGATAACAAGAATCCAGAGAAAGTATATTCCTGTCAGGGTGCAATGGAAGGCTGGTAGGTATAGGGAATGGTGGATGACGAAAGAAATTGAGGGTTTGGTTAAGAAGAAGAAGGAAGCATATGTCAGGTATTGACAGGATACATCAAGTGACTCCTTAGAAGAGTATAAAGGAAGTATGAGTGTACTTAAGTGGAAAATCATGAAGGCAAAGGTGACATGAGATAGCTTTGGCAAATAGTATTAAGGAGAATCCAAAGGGTTTTTACATATATATTAAGGACAAAAGGGTAACTAGGGAGAGAATAGGGCTCCACAAAGATCATCAAGGCAGCCTTTCTGTGGAGCCACAGAAAATGGGTTGGGATACTAAATGAATGTTTGGCATCAGTATTTACTGTGGAAAAGGATATTGAAGACATAGACTGTCGGGAAATAGATGGTGACATCTTGCAAAATGTCCAGATTGCAGAGGAGGAAGTGCTGGATGTCTTCCAATGGTTAAAGTGGATAAATCCCCAGGACCTGATCAGGTGTACCCGGGAACACTATGGGAAGCTAGAGAAGTCATTGCTGGGTCTCTTGCTTAGATATTTGTAACATCGATAGTCACAGGTGAGGTGCAGGAAGGCTGGAGGTTGGTAAACGTGGTGCTAGCATTTAAGAAGGGCGAGAACGAGAAGCCAGGGAACTATAGCCCGGTGAGCCTGAACTCAGTGTTGGGCAAGTTGTTGGAGTGAATCCTGTGGGACAAGACGTATATGTATTTGGAAAGGCAAGAACTGGTTAGGGATTGTCCACATGGCTTTGTGGGTGGGAAATCATACTCACAAACTTGATTGAGGTTTTTGAAGAAGAACCAAAGAAGATTGATGAGGGCAGAGCAGTAGATGTGATCTATATGGACCTTAGTAAGGTGTTCGACAAGGTTCACCATGGGAGACTGACTATCAAGGTTTGATCCCATGGAATAAGGAAGAAATAGTTATTTGGATACAGAACTGGCTCAAAGGTAGAAGACAGAGGGTGGTGGTGGAGGGTTGCCTTTCAGACTGGAGAACTGTGACCAGTGGAGTGCCACAAGAATCGGTGCTGTGCCCTCTACTTTATGTCATTACATAAATGATTAGGATTCGTGCACAAGAGGTACAGTTCGTAAGTTTGCAGATGGCACCAAAATCGAAGGTGTAGTGGACAGCGAAGAGGGTTAACTCAGATTACAACAGGACCTGGACCAGATGGGCCAATAGGCTGAGAAGTGGCAGGTGTAGTTTAATTCAGATAAATGTGGGGTGCTGCTTTTTGTGAAAGCAAATCTTAGCAGGACTTATACAATTAATGGTAAGGTCCTAGGGAATGTTGCTGAACAAAGAGACCTTGGAATGCACTTTCATTTCTCCTTTGAAAGTGGAGTCGCAGATAGATAGGATAGTGAAGGAGGAGTTTGGTATTTTTCCTTTATTTGTCAGAGTGTTGAGTACAGGAGATGGGAGGTCATGTTGCGACTGTGCAGGGAATTGGTTCGGCCACTGTTGGAATATTGCGTGCAATTTTGGCCTCCTTCCGATTGGAAAGATGTTGTGAAACTTGAAAGGGTTCACATAAAGTTTTACAATGATGTTGCCAGGTTTGGAGGATCTGAGCTATAGGGAGAGGCTGAACAGGCTGTGGCTGTTATCCCTGGAGTGTGAGAGGCTGGGAGGTGACATTATAGTGGTTTATAAAATTACGAGGGGCATGGATAGGATAAATAGACAAAGTCTTTTTCATGCGACCGTGGTGTCCAGAACTACAGCGCATAGGTTTAGGCTGAGAGGGAAAAATCTAAAATAGACATAAGGGGCAACTTTTTCACGCCGTGGATGGTACGTGAGCTGCCAGAAGATGTTGTGGAGGCTGGTACAATTGCAACATTTAAGAGGCATTATAGATGGGTATATGAATAGAAAGAATTTGGAGGGATAAGGGCCCGGTGTTGGCAGGTGGGAATAGATTGTGATGGGATATCTGTTCGGCGTGGACAGGTTGGATCGAAGGGTCTGTTTCCATGCTCTACATCTCTCTGACTCTATGACTCTGTCACTCCTGACAATCTCCCCAGCTCCAAGAAAAACAGCCCGGTCTGTCCATTCTATCTTCACAACCGCAACACTTCAAATAGACAGGACCCGTGTCAATCTTTTCTGCACCATTCTCATTTCTGTCACCTACATGCTATAACGTGAAGTTTCAAATTCCACAAAGTAAGCAAGCCATCGGCGAATGAACAACTGAAATTAAGAGTGCAGAAAACCAAAGATATTGCTTTTTATCCAAAAGACTATCTGCTGCTCAGTACTGCGTTGCGTCATTTTCCTGAGCCTGATGCTCTAATAATCTCTGATACATGTCAATAAAAGCTGGTCCTTGTGGATTGATCTCAGAACTGCGGCATAGAAATTGTTGGACTTGTTTGAAAGGGAGACTATGGCACGTTTACCCAGGAACACTGACCGCCGCAGTACACACTGAACGGTGTCAATGTGAGCGTTAGATTGTGCATTGCATCAGTGAAATAGGAGGAGTGGCGTAAAGGAGATTAATTATTGTTGAGGAAGGGATATCTCTGAGAATGTGTCAGTTTGAAACACAGAGATTTGAGAGGGTGGGCCTTTCAAAGAGCAAAACCATCACCTCAAAAAACGTTTTCATATTAAACAATATTCCTTCCAGCGTTTGCTCAATACAAATTACTTGGAGTAAAAGCAGAATATTCCATCATCCAGATTCGAACTGATTTTGCGGCAGCCACAACGCAAACCAACATACCCGATACTACATGGGAAACCAAAATGTAAAAAAACAATGTGGAGAGTGTCAGCGGATACATCAGGAACAACACCACATGCACAATAGGAATACTTGCTAACCAGTGACAGTGATGTGTGAACTCAGAATCTTCACAGCCTCTGGCGACATTGAATTTAAAGATTCAGCCCACATTGAATTTTTTGAAGACTGCGATTGTTAGATTTCTACAAAACGTCTAAGGAGGAGGGTGCAGGGCATATTATTGAGGAAACCTATTTCTCATAAATAATGTCATTTAATATCGATTACTTCAGCAATTTCCTCACTCAACGGAATACGCACTGCTACGTATGATCATATATTCCAATTGCCAGACCCGGAGTCAGAGAAACTGCGAAGGGCAGACCGAGAATACTACAAGCAATGGCGATGGAGATGATGATTGCACAGATGTGTATCTCGACTGATGCAATCGGGGAATGGGAAATCCTTCTCTGACAGTTTGCAGGTGTGTGAAAGAACGAGCCTAAGAGCTTCAACCTCACCTGGAGCAGCTCCTCGTTATATTGAGCAGAGAGCAGTGGGCGAACAGGCTCCTAAATCACCTGGAGCAGCTTCTACTGACATTCAGCCGGCATCATTGGGACCCCAGTCTGGGAGCTCCAAACTCAACAGTAGCAGCCTCTATTGATATGGAGCAGGGAGCATTGGAACATCAGGCTAGGAGCTCCAACCACACTTGGAGAAGCTTCTATTGACAAGGAGTCGGGAGCATTGGGACACAGGCTTCGAGGAAAAGATACTCAGCTATTTTAATCAGAAGTGAATTTTTTTTAGCATGACACATGCTTGTAGATTAAGAGAGTATCTGTCCAAGGAAAATGTCTCAATTATGTGAAAACTCCTGCAAAGATTTCACATGTGGACGAGCATCTGCGCAGAGAGAAACAGAGGGAATGTTTTCGCTATGTGACGTTCCTCATCTGCTTGACTCTGCGCTGGGTTAAAATGCAGGATGGGATTTTCAGCTCGTTTTATGTCATTCGATTTCCTGAAAACACACATTAAAGTAATTTGGACCTCAGAAACTTACCGGGAATGTGTAATGTTGTGATTTGGCTTGAATTTATGTCGAGTAATGGAGGAAAAATATGCAAGTGGTGTTTATATATCTCAGATCAGCGGTGATTCCATTGAATAGCTGAGCAGACAAAGAGTGAATGGAAACATCGTGAGTACAAATGTGTTTGCTTTACAAAACTCGCCACTTCGCAAAGAGGAGGGTCATTGGAATTAAGCAGTTAACAGTGATTGTCTTTTCTGATTGTTCGACATGTGAACATGACTGCTATTGCTCATGTCTGTGTTAACATCACATCTCTGTAGCATGCAAGGCTTCCCTTGAAAACGGCCAGTAGTGCAATGAATAACGTGCCTGATTACGGCATTGTCTGTTCGAGTGCAATGAAGACTTTTGTTGCACTTACAAACAAACCTTACTCATTTTTCTGAAGTTGAAAGGACGTTTGAATTCCTAATCTGCAGTAACTAGAATCGCTATTATCAACGTCGCCGAGAACATCAGAATCAATGACCCAGCGTCATCACTGGAGGTGAAGCTGAAAATTCCCACACGCTTCTCATGAGCACATTTTCATTTCGCAGAGCCATCGTCCCAATCACAACAGTTTATTCACCATCTAAACTCACGCTTAAACTGCTCCACAGAGAAACAAACTTTCAAGCAGACCTCACCCACATCACTGCCCCTGGACCCTGCAGCCTGGTAACTGGATTGAGGAAAATCAGGAAGGATCAGAGGAAGCAAGAT
>NW_025212479.1:20566-26966 GCF_004010195.1 Chiloscyllium plagiosum | reverse complement strand
CCAAATAAGGAAAACAGTGGGGAACCCTAGCACGCATTGGTCAAGACAGCAGTAGGTGACCCAGCCCACATATACGTGTATATAATGTGTGGAGATTACTATGCTTGTGTGTGTGTACCTGCGGGAACAGCACCCGACTTTGCAAAGTTGAATGAAAAAGTTTTGGACAGACTCGTCCGTGTCTTTGTTCCTGGGCAGGGAAATAAATGTGCCGGAGATGGGGCCGGACAGCCGCTTATCTCGCACAAGAAGAGTGTAGTTGTTGAATTACGGATGGATATTTCTTCTTGTGTGGGAGAATAAAATTGGGGAAATAATTTAAGAATAAGTCAGGTTCAAAGGAAAGGTCATTGGACCGAAAAAAGGGACTCTGATTTCTCTTCATATCTGATGCCAGATAGGCTGACCTTTTCCTGCAATTTCTGTATTAGTTTTAAAATAAAACATATTCATCTTAACACAGATATTGTGAAGTCATCAAACACTTATTTTTTACATTATGCAGGCACGCATTAACACATCTTCAAAACAGGAAGGCCATTTATTGTTAATTAATTGATTCTGTATACGACAACAGCTATAATGCTGACCTGGAGTCGAAAATGTGATGGAGTCACATAGTTCAGACAATATTCAACGGGAGCTCACATGGTCCAGCTTGGGGTCTGATAACGTTACTGATTTAACTTTCAGATGGAAAAGTGTAGCCTAACTGTGAAGGAATAGTCTATTGCTCCTTTTCTGTTCCCCTGCCGCTCAACACAGCAATGTGTGGGAGTGAAAACAAATCCGAGTCGTCTTTTCCACTCAGGGAGGATTCCTGATGATGATTCATTGGAATCTCCCCACTTCCTGAAGCAAAGCAATTCAGCCACATCCAACTGTTTCAGGAAGAAATCCCATTTTCAGAAGGTTATGCGAGACGAATAAATTCAGAAGCAATTATTCAGACTCAATAATGAGGGGAACAGACAAGATATTCTGTGGTTGCAAATGGGAATCCAAGATGATGTATAGCCTCCTACTGCCAGGGTCCAAGATGTCTCAATTCGGCTGCAGAACGTTCTCACGGGGTGGGGGAGCAAACAGAAGTCACTGTGCACATTGGTACAAATGACACAGGTAGAAATAGTGATGAGGTCCTGCAGAGTGATGATAGAGAGCGAGGAAAAAGGGTAAAAACCAGGACCACGACAGTAGTAATATCCGGTTTAGTTCCAGTACTCTGTGCTAGTGAGGGTAAGAATAGGAGGACATGGCAGATGAATGCATGGCTACATAATTGGTTCAGGAGGCAGGGATTCAGAGTTTTAGATCACTCGGACCTTTTGTGGGGCAGAAGTTACCTGTTCAGGAAGGATGGGTTGTACCTGAACTGGAAGGGGAGCAATATCCTGGCAGGCAGGTTTGCTAGTGCTACAAGGGATTGCTTCAGCTAGATTGGCTGGCGTGGGGGACTGCGTGGGATCCTCAACAGCAGGGAGGCAAGTGCACGGCTGGAAGGAGATACCGTAATCACAAACAGTAAAGTGCAGAGATAGGTTAGGCAGGAACACGACAGGGAGCAAGGAATGCCTGTTGGATTAAATTGCATCTGTTTCCATGTAAGATGGTTGACAGGTAATGCCGAAGAACGCAGTGTGTGGATAGGTACGTGGACATTACAGAAACATGGCTAAGCGAGGGACAGGACTAGCAACTTAATGTACCAGGGTACAGGTGCTTAATGCGGGACAGAGATGGTGGAAGGAGGTGTGGGGAGTTTCATTTTTGATTAAGGCGAGTATTACAGCAGTAATCAGAGATAAAATAACTGATGGATCATCCAGTGAAGATTTGTGCGGGAGATTAGAAATAAGAAGGGAATGGTGATATTATTTGGGTTGTTTCATAGGCCCTCAAATCGTAAACGAGGAATTAGTAGAACCAAAATATGTAGAGCAATTGGGGAGACTTGCAGGGCCAATGGGATTGCCATAGTAGGAGATTTTAATGTTCCTAACATAGACTGAAAATGACATAGAATTAAGGACTAAGATGGGGTGCATCTATTAAGTGTGTTCAGGAAAGTTTCCCCAAGCAGTATGTAGAGGGTGCAACTTGGGAAGGGGTAAAACTTGATATACTCTAAGAACTAGGGCAGGACAGGTGACTAAGGTGACAGTGGGGGAGCACGCTGGGACCAGTGACCATAGTTGTATTAGTTGTAAATAGTTATGGAGAAGGACAAAATTGGTCCATATGTTCAAGTTCAAATTTGGGGCAAGGCGAATTTTGATGGAATTAGGCAGGAGCTTGTAGGTGTTGGTTGGAGGAGTTTATTTGCAGGCGAAGGGACGTCCTGCATGTGGGAGGCCTTTAAAAGTGAAATTTCTACAGTTCAAGGTCTATATGTTCCTGTGAGGGTAAAGGGCAAGGTTAGCAGGTATAGGGAACCCTGGAAGTCAGGAGGTATTGAGCCTTTGACCAGCAAAAAGGCGGCGTGGCTCAGTCCATGCAGCTGGGATCAAGGGAATCCCTGGAGGTATGTAGGGGATTACAGGAGTTTACTGAAGAAGGAAATCAGGTGGGAGAAAAGGGGGCACACGTTAGCCTTAGCTGAAAAGATTTGGGTGAATCCAAAGAGGTTCTTTAAGTATATTATATTAAAGAGGGGTTCTTTAAGAAAATAAGAATAACTAAATGAGAATATGACCCCTCAAGGTCCAAAGTGGACATGCTTGTCTAGAACCGTAGGAGATGTGTGAGATTCTCAATGAATATTTCTCCACTGTCTTGACCGTGGATAAATAAATGAAGACTTGGGAGCTTAACAAAGGTCGTGGTGATATCTTGGGTTAGTCAATATCATACGAGAGGACTTGTTGGATGCATTAGAATGTATGAATGAGGATAAATCTCTTGGTCCTAAACAGATGCTTCCAAGAACACTGCAAGAGACTACAGAAGAAACTAGGGGGACCTGATTGATATTTTTGCATCAACGTTAGCCACAGGTTAGGGTTCAGAATTTTGAAGGGGAGCAAATGTTGTGCCATTATTCAAGAAGGGAAGCATAGAAAAATCTGGAATCTATAGGCCAGGAAGCCTAACATCTGTGGTAGGTAGGTTACTTGAGAAGACTCCAAGGGATAAGATTGATGTGCATTTGGAAAGACAGTGTTTGATTTGAAATACGTTTTTTTTTTCAGATTTCCTACAGTATGGAAACAGGCCACTTCGCCCAAGAAGGCCACACCAACCCTCCAAACAGTGACCCACCCAGTCCCATTCCCCTACCCTATATTTACCCCTGACTAATGCACATAACACTATGGGTAAAATAGCATGGCTAATTCATCTGACATGGATAAAGGGTTGGCTGTCTGGCAGGAGGCAGGGCGGGGAAAAAATAGTTCTCAGGATGGCAGCCGGTGACTAGTAGTTTTTCACAAGGGTCAGTGCTGGGACCACAATATTTCACTTTATAGGTTAATGATTTGGACTGCAGAACTGTGGGCATTCTGGCTACGTTTGCAGATGATGCAAAGATTGGTGGGTGGGCAGGTAGTATTGAAGAGGCAGGGAGCCTGCAGAAAGATTTAGAAAGTATAGGAGAGTGGGAAAAGGAGTAGCAGATGGAATACAATGTGGGAGAGTGTGAGGTCTTGCACTTTGGTATGAAGAATACAGGCATGGACTATTTACTAAATGCGAAGAAAATTCAGAAATCTGAAGTTCAAAGGGACTTCGGATTCAAAGCCAGGATTTGCCGAAGATAAACTTGCAGGTTGAGTTATTAGTTAAGAAGGCTAATACGATGTTATCATTCATCTCGAGAGGACTACAATGTAAAGGTGGGGATTTTGAGGCTTTCTAAGGCTCTGGTTAGACCAGATTTCCAGGATTTACACTTCCTGATGAAGGGCCCTGGCCTGAAAACTTGATTTTCTTGCACTTTGGATGTTGCCCGACCAGCTGTGCTTTTGCAGCAACACACACAACTCTGTGAGTGTCTACATGTGGGTGCAGGTCTGACAGTCTCTATGGTGGTTAAAATGACACAATTTCTCCCGCAGCTGACCTCCCCACCCTACTGCAGCGACAGTGGCAGAGTATGATAACCCTTGAGGATTCAGTCTGGGAGGGAGAGAGGGAGGGAAGCAGCTCACAGCACCATCCAACCTGACAGCACCATCAACACACACAACTTAACCCCTCCCCCCCCCCACACACACACAATGCTGGTAGATGGAGGTTTATAAATATACTTGGGCCTGTCAGAATGGAAATGCTCACCTCCGAGTGAACCATTTTGTCAGGAGATGAGAAGAATGCAATTCTCCTTCTGTGTCTTCCAATGCTTAAACATTATGTGAGAAAGTAATGGAAAGTCTTGAGAAAGGCCTAGCAATGGTTGTAATATCACTCAATATTGACGAAACTGGTCTGTGTGTTCAAAGATATTATTTGAAAAACCACCAGCCATGCAATATCAGAGATCAACAGTAAAGGATTTGTTCCCTCTCAGAGAGTAAAAAAAGACTCTGCCACTGATGCAGTGGCGTGGGGAGACTAGCAGGGTGTAGTATTATATGAATCTGTTCATAAAACTCAGTGGTTCTCACTGCTGCCTCACAGCACGAGGCACCCGGGTTCAATGTCACCCTCGGGAACTGACTGCGTGGAGTTTGCACATTCTCCCTGTGTCCACGTGGGTTTCCTACGGGTGCTTCGGTTTCCACCCACAGTCCAAAGATGTACAGGTTAGGTGAATTCGCCAAACTAAATTGCCCACAGTGCCCGGGGATGTATAGATAAGGGTCATTAGTCATGAGTAAATGCAGATAATAGGGGAATGAGTCTGGGTGTGTTACTCTTCGAAGGGTTAGTGTTCCTCTTCGAAGTGTAAGTAAGGATGTGTTGGGCCGAGGGGCCTGTTTCCACACTGTAGGGATTCTATGAACTCTATGAACAACAGGGACAGACAGAGAGAGCAGGAAGGAAACTGATTCCAATTTCAATGTATTTTCTTCAAAACCAACATTGCGAAAAGATGCAGACAGTGGTGCACACGAACTTAGATTCTGACACTAACACACATAACACATGCACAAGACATTTGCACGTGGATATGGACATTTACACACAAACACACGAATACCTCCCCCCACCCCCCCCCCCCCCCCCCACCCCCCCACGTACAGGCACAGATATTGTCTTTAATACAGAGATATATAATTTTTATTAATAAGCCCTCAATGGTCATTCTGAGAAGGCAGGAGAATGGAGTTGAGAAATATTTCAGCGGTGATCAAATGCCATGGCAGACTAGATGGGATGAATGACCTAATTCTGCTCTAGTGTCTCTTGCTGATATGATCTTTCGGTGCTTGGGATTGTCTTCCCGCAAGTTCAGTGGAGACTCAAATTGGTGAGTATGTGATTTAGGAGAGTTAATGGGAATATGGACAGGTTTCAGGGACTGAATGGTCAATATCTGCTCCTAATTATCATCCATTTTATCTCAAAAGATTGGCGATTGGTTTGAGGGTAACACAGTTTGAGACTAAGGGCCTTCCTATTTCAGACTGAGACAGGGATGTTCCTTTCTCTTTAAGGTTCTGTGATCGGTGGTATTCTCGTGCCGAAGTAACAGTGAAGACTGGGTTACTGAAAGCACTCAAGGTTGGTATCATACAACTTTGATAAACAAGAGAATCTATGTTTATTGGGAACAGAGAGGAAAGGGGTGTTTAGTTACAATCACATCAACAATACACATTCTGAATGGTGCAGCAGGCACGACGGGCTGAATGGCCAGCTGCTGCTCCTGCCTCATGTGTTGTTCTGTCATGTACTCAGTAATATTACGGAGATAAAGGACGATCCCATTCAGCCAACCAGCCTCATTATAATGAGACAGGAGGAGACCATTCTGCCCTCTAAAGATTTACACAGGAAGATGTCATTCAGCCTGCTAAGTACATCACACAATGACCCAAACCCGGACTTCAAACCCACCACAGCAGATGGTGGAATTTGAATTCAATAAAATATTTGGAATTGGCAATCTAATGAAATATTGATGACTGTCAAAACTAAAGAAAATCCCTGGCTCACTAGTGTCCTCCAGAGAAGGAAACTTGCTATCTTCACTGGTCTGACTTCCATGTTATTCCAGACTCTCAGCAATAGTACTCTCTCAAATGCCCTTTGCAATGGCCAAGACAGCCATTCAGATATAACACTACAAGTTCTCAAAGAAGTGAAACCAGACAGACCTGAGAACTGGCAGCCGACAGCACATCGAAGTGCATGGGTTCAGAAAGGCAGTTCCCCAACAGCTTCTCGAGACCAACTCGGTAAGGGGAATAAATGCTGGCCCAGCCACCAACATCCATGTCCCATTAATGAATGT
>NW_025212479.1:13311-19978 GCF_004010195.1 Chiloscyllium plagiosum | reverse complement strand
GAGACTGCCGTGCTAATCACTGAGACACCATGCCCCCTCCCCTTACCCCCAAAAACCGGGTCCCTGATACAGTGCGACAGCCGTGATAACCACAGAGACACCATGCCCACTCCTGTTCCCCTCAAACCGGGTCCCTGGTACTGTGAGACTGCCGTACTAACCACTGAGACACCATGTCCCCTGCCCCGCCCCCCAAACTGGGTTCCTACTACTGTGAGACATCCGTGTTAACTACTGATACAACATGTCCCCTGCCCCTCCCCCCACACCAGGTCCCTGCTACAGTGAGACAGCCGTGCTCACCACTGAGACACAATACACCCCTCACCCTCCCCCACAAACCGGGTTCCTGGTACTTTGAGTCAGCCATGCTAACCAATGACACACCATATACCCCTCCCACTCCCCCCAAACCCGCATCCCTGGTACTGTGACACAGCCGTGCTAAGCACTGAGACACCATGCTCCACCCCCTTCACCAAACTTAGTCATTGGTACTGTGAGACAGCCGTGCTAACCACTGAGGCACCATGTCCGCCTCCCCCTCCACCACAAAACGGGTCCCTGGTACAGTGAAACAACCGAGCTAACCACTGAGACACCAGGAACCCTACCCCCTCCACCCCAAACCGGGTCCCTGGTACTGTGAAACAGCTGTGCTAACCACTGAGACACTATGTCCCCTCTCCCTCCCCTCCAAAGCGGGACCCTCGTACTGTGAGACAGCCACTGAGACACCATGCACTCCTCCCCCTCCCGCTCCCCCCAAACCGGGTCCCTTGTGCAGTGAGACAGCCATGCTAACCACTGAGACACCATGCACTCCTCCCCCTCCCGCTCCCCCCAAACCGGGTCCCTGGTGCAGTGAGACAGCCGTGCTAACCACTGAGACACCATGTACCCCAACCCCTCCATCCCAAACTGGGTCACTGGTACTGTGAGACAGCCCTGCTAACCACTGAGAAACCATGAACCCTACCCCTTCCACCCCAAACCGGATCGCTGGTACTGTGAGACAGCCGTGCTAACCACTGAGACACCATGCCCCCTCTGCGTTCCCGAAACCGCATCCGTGGTACTGTGAGACAGCCGTGCTAACCACTGAGACACCATGCCCCCTCTGCCTTCCCCAAACCGTATTCCTGCTACTGAGTGACGGCCGCGCTAACCACTGAGACACCATTTATTCCTCTGTCTCCCTCCCAAACCGGGTCCTGGTACTGTGAGACAGCCGTGCTAACCACTGAGACACCATGATCCCTACCCTCCCCCCCCCAAACCGGGTACCTGGTACTGTGAGACAGCCGTGCTAACCACTGAGACACCATGATCCCTACCCTCTCCACCCCAAACCGGGTACCTGGTACTGTGAGACAGCCGTGCTAACCACTGAGACACCATGATCCCTACCCTCTCCACCCCACCTCCCAAACCGGGTCCTGGTACTGTGAGACAGCCGTGCTAACCACTGAGACACCATGATCCCTACCCCCTCCACCCCAAACCGGGTACCTGGTACTGTGAGACAGCCGTGCTAACCATAACCACTGAAACATCATACCCCGCTCCCCCTCCCCCTCAAACCGGGTCGCTGGTACTGTGAGACAGCCGTACTAAGAACTGAGACATCATGCCCCCCTCCCACTCCCTCTAAAACCGGGTCTCTGCTACTGTGAGATAGTCGTCCTAACCACTGAGACACCATACCCCTTCCCCACACCCTCCATCCGGGGTCCCTGGTAGTGTGAGACAGCCGTGCTAACCACTGAAACATCATACCCCGCTCCCCCTCCCCCTCAAACCGGGTCGCTGGTACTGTGAGACAGCCGTACTAAGAACTGAGACATCATGCCCCCCTCCCACTCCCTCTAAAACCGGGTCTCTGCTACTGTGAGATAGTCGTCCTAACCACTGAGACACCATACCCCTTCCCCACACCCTCCATCCGGGGTCCCTGGTAGTGTGAGACAGCCGTGCTAACCACTGAAACATCATACCCCGCTCCCCCTCCCCCTCAAACCGGGTCGCTGGTACTGTGAGACAGCCGTACTAAGAACTGAGACATCATGCCCCCCTCCCACTCCCTCTAAAACCGGGTCTCTGCTACTGTGAGATAGTCGTCCTAACCACTGAGACACCATACCCCTTCCCCACACCCTCCATCCGGGGTCCCTGGTAGTGTGAGACAGCCGTGCTAACCACTGAAACATCATACCCCGCTCCCCCTCCCCCTCAAACCGGGTCGCTGGTACTGTGAGACAGCCGTACTAAGAACTGAGACATCATGCCCCCCTCCCACTCCCTCTAAAACCGGGTCTCTGCTACTGTGAGATAGTCGTCCTAACCACTGAGACACCATACCCCTTCCCCACACCCTCCATCCGGGGTCCCTGGTAGTGTGAGACAGCCGTGCTAACCACTGAAACATCATACCCCGCTCCCCCTCCCCCTCAAACCGGGTCGCTGGTACTGTGAGACAGCCGTACTAAGAACTGAGACATCATGCCCCCCTCCCACTCCCTCTAAAACCGGGTCTCTGCTACTGTGAGATAGTCGTCCTAACCACTGAGACACCATACCCCTTCCCCACACCCTCCATCCGGGGTCCCTGGTAGTGTGAGACAGCCGTGCTAACCACTGAAACATCATACCCCGCTCCCCCTCCCCCTCAAACCGGGTCGCTGGTACTGTGAGACAGCCGTACTAAGAACTGAGACATCATGCCCCCCTCCCACTCCCTCTAAAACCGGGTCTCTGCTACTGTGAGATAGTCGTCCTAACCACTGAGACACCATACCCCTTCCCCACACCCTCCATCCGGGGTCCCTGGTAGTGTGAGACAGCCGTGCTAACCACTGAAACATCATACCCCGCTCCCCCTCCCCCTCAAACCGGGTCGCTGGTACTGTGAGACAGCCGTACTAAGAACTGAGACATCATGCCCCCCTCCCACTCCCTCTAAAACCGGGTCTCTGCTACTGTGAGATAGTCGTCCTAACCACTGAGACACCATACCCCTTCCCCACACCCTCCATCCGGGGTCCCTGGTAGTGTGAGACAGCCGTGCTAACCACTGAAACATCATACCCCGCTCCCCCTCCCCCTCAAACCGGGTCGCTGGTACTGTGAGACAGCCGTACTAAGAACTGAGACATCATGCCCCCCTCCCACTCCCTCTAAAACCGGGTCTCTGCTACTGTGAGATAGTCGTCCTAACCACTGAGACACCATACCCCTTCCCCACACCCTCCATCCGGGGTCCCTGGTAGTGTGAGACAGCCGTGCTAACCACTGAAACATCATACCCCGCTCCCCCTCCCCCTCAAACCGGGTCGCTGGTACTGTGAGACAGCCGTACTAAGAACTGAGACATCATGCCCCCCTCCCACTCCCTCTAAAACCGGGTCTCTGCTACTGTGAGATAGTCGTCCTAACCACTGAGACACCATACCCCTTCCCCACACCCTCCATCCGGGGTCCCTGGTAGTGTGAGACAGCCGTGCTAACCACTGAAACATCATACCCCGCTCCCCCTCCCCCTCAAACCGGGTCGCTGGTACTGTGAGACAGCCGTACTAAGAACTGAGACATCATGCCCCCCTCCCACTCCCTCTAAAACCGGGTCTCTGCTACTGTGAGATAGTCGTCCTAACCACTGAGACACCATACCCCTTCCCCACACCCTCCATCCGGGGTCCCTGGTAGTGTGAGACAGCCGTGCTAACCACTGAAACATCATACCCCGCTCCCCCTCCCCCTCAAACCGGGTCGCTGGTACTGTGAGACAGCCGTACTAAGAACTGAGACATCATGCCCCCCTCCCACTCCCTCTAAAACCGGGTCTCTGCTACTGTGAGATAGTCGTCCTAACCACTGAGACACCATACCCCTTCCCCACACCCTCCATCCGGGGTCCCTGGTAGTGTGAGACAGCCGTGCTAACCACTGAGAAACCATGTCCCCCTACCCCTCCCCTTCCCAACCAAACTGAGTCCCTGGTACTGTGAGGCAGGCGTGCTAACGCCTGAGACAACTTGCCCCCTCTCCCTCCCCCTCCCCTTGTTCCCCCAACCCCAAACTCCCAACGAAGTCACTGTGCTCGTGAATACTGTGCAAAATGTAAACCTGAAATGCAAACAGTAAACAGTAACAAAACCTCACAGATGCTTCAGGATCTGGAGGGAGAAGCATAGGGAGCATATTGAGTCTGATATGATCCTTTTCTGAAAAACTCATATTGGACTAAAATGTAAACCTGAAATGCAAACAGTAAACAGTAACAAAACCTCACATATGCTTCAGGATCTGGAGGGAGAAGCATAGGGAACATATTGAGTCTGATATGATCCTTTTCTGAAAAACTCATATTGGACTCAAAAGGATAAATGTGTTTCTCTCTGCTCAGAACCTGTTATGGTTTTCCAGCACTTTCAACATAGTTACTCTTTTGGACTGTGGATAATTGTCTGATCTGAAAGGGAACAATGAAGCTGCCATTTCTGTTGACTCTCAAGTATTTGGGTATGGTTTTTGAATGAAAAATCAAAAACTATGCGCGTGACAGCTCCCTAAATGCCGATAATTTATTGCTACTTTCATAATGCATTTTGGAAATGTTGAACTCGGTGGTCATGACATCATCCGATCAATCCTCTGAAAGTAACTGGTTGAAGTACTGATCCCAATTGTTATCAATGTCTTATCATGCTCCTGATGTCACAGAGTATATTCATCTTGGGTATGGGAAGGCACTAGCAAGGGCAGTTTATTTGTCATCCCCAGTGGCTCTGAACTAAGCAACACAGAGTTGTCCTGGTTTACCTCTTCAATCCAAAGTGATGCAGATCCACACAGAGCTGTTTGTAGGAGCATTCCAAGATTTCTAACATATACTTGTGAAGGAACAGCAAATTATTCACTGCTTTTGATGACATGCAACTTGGAAGATACCTTGAAGAGACTGCATTTCCCATTGTTCCCATTCCTAGTGCAAAATGTTCTCTAATTTCCATTAATCACAGTTTTGCTCAGGGTCTTTGAGTCCACTCTCAGTCAAGTCCTGCTTCAACTGAAAGGGAAGTCACTCTGATCTCACCTCAAATTACACGGGAAGATTAGATGAAAGAATAAGGAACAAAAGATAAGAACACTGTTTGTTTGAACAATGTCCTCGCATTATTCAAAAGAAAATTGCTGCTTGGTCTTCCTTAATGTATTACTTCAACATGACATCACTTTTTAAACAATGTTCAAATCGGTGGGTATTTGTTCTTTTAATTTGCATCCAATTCAACGTAGAAATGAGAACGTGAATTGATCTTCTGCAGTGTGTTTATAATCCAGAATTTAAATCAATCTCTATCATCATTGTTTTAGCTCTTTCAAACAAAGTTACCGAATGAGCCTTTGTCCATCCTGCAGATGAAAAAGATCTTTCAGCTCTGACTACTGCAGCAAATATTGTAAAGAACAAGCTCCAGCCCCACATCAAATGGAAATTTGCAGGGCAAGGTACCTAAAGTTAGTGCAAGGTTAATGATTTCCAAGCCTTATAAATAATACATGCGGAGGGGCGGGGTATTAAAGCAGAATTCAGCTATTGTCCAAAATACTATTTGTGGCTCCCTCACAAAAGACCACAATGCATCACGCTGTAAATTCACCAAAATAGGAAAAACAAGAGACTGGAAATCCCAATTCTGCAACAACATCTGTAGAACAGGAAGAAAATCAAGGTTTGTTTCTGAAATTCATGAATGTTGATGATCAGAATGTGGGAGATAGTGGGGATATTGGAAGATGATAACCAATGTTATGGATGACACAATGATAAACCGGGTGGATCACAGTGAGCAGGAACGTGTTAGGGTACAGGAGGGTACAAACGAATTTTTCAGATGGCCAGATCAATGGCTGATAAAAGGTAACACTGAAATATGAGAGATGCTGCACTTTGGAAGATGTAACAAGGCAAGAGAGAAGCTAAACCATGAAGATAGGTTAGATTTGCTTTTGGAGCAGAGAAGGGTGGGGGGTTGAACCTAACAGAGGTGGATAAGAGCATGAGAGGTCTGGACAGAGTGAACAGACAACAGCTGTTCCCGTTAGTAAAAGGGTAAAAAACAAGGGCACTTACGTTTGAAATGAAAGAGAAGATACCAAGAGAGGATTTAGTGAATCTGTTTTGAACCCAGAGTATGATATGTGTCAAGAATGCATTGCCTGGGAATATAACCTCACAAACTTTATAAAGCACTTGTATCAGCACTGGATGGTGCAGTCTCGATGTGCCTTTACTTTCTTACATGATTCCATGTGGTGGCAGCCATGAAAGCTTTGGTATATTGTGAAGCACGAGCCAATGAGACTTGTTGATTTGTTCCATAGAACTGTGCTCAGTAAGTGGCGAGATTATAAACCAGCATTATCCCATGGAGTATCAGTACTTACTCAGCCTAGGAGATCCCTGAAAAACATCTCTGAAAACATTCAAGGTAATTCACATGCTCAGTGCAAGCATCGTCCATCAAAAGTACTAACGTTATTCCAGCTGTTTGACATCATTATTCTAAGGAAACCAATAACATAGAGACAGACTTTCCTTCATTATTCCACATACTAGTATCTGTAAGGTTGCTACTTTTCTGAAAAATAATAAATTCCATCC
>NW_025212479.1:7835-12446 GCF_004010195.1 Chiloscyllium plagiosum | reverse complement strand
GACGCTGGAGATATAGTAATGGGGAACAAATAATGGCTGAGAAACTGAGCAATTATTTCACGTCAGTTTTCACAGTGAAAGACACAAATAGAATCCCACAAATTCAAGATAGTATGGGGGCAGAGCTTATTAGGAGAAGTTGCTCGAAAAACTAAATGGGTATATAAACTGGACCAGATGGACAATATCGCAGAGTGCCAAGGGAGATAGCTGAAGAAATAATGGAGACATTAGTGGTGATCTTTCATGAATTTCTAGAATCAGGGAGAGGCCCAGTAGACTAGAAAGTTGCTAACGTGACAACCTCTTTAAAAAGGGAATGCGGCAAAAGGCAGAAAGTGACAGACTGATTAGCACAACCTCTGTCATGTGTAAGATCCTGGAATCCATTGTGAAGGAGGAGATTTTTAAATACTTGCAAGTGAATTGTAAAACTGGGTAAAGTCAGTATGATTTCGTCAAGGGGACGTCATGCCTCGTAAATCTTTAAGAGTTATTTGAGGATGTAACAAACAAGTGAGACAAAGGAAAGCCAGTGGATGTTATCCACCTGGACTTCAAGAAGGACTTTGACAAGGTGCCACACAGGAGGCTGCTGAGTAAAATAAGGTCCCATTTTGTGAGAGGCAAGGTACTATTGTGTGCAGAAGCTTGGCTGTCTGGCAGAAAGTAGAGAGTGGGGATAAAAGAGTCCTTCTCAGGATACCAACCGATGACAACTGGAGTTCCACAAGGCTCAGTGTTGGGGCCACAACGTTTTAATTTGTACATTAACGATCTATATTAAGGAATTGAGAGCATTCTGGGTAGGCTTTTAGACGAAACAAAGGCAAGTAGAGGGACAGGTAGCATTGAGGAGGCAGGGAGGCTGCAGAAGGATTTAGATAGAATAGGAAAGTGGGAAAAGAAGTGGCAGATGGAGTACGTCTTGGGAAAGCGTGAGGTGATGCACTTTGTGAGGAGGAGGAGTGGCATGGACTACTTCATAAATGAAAAGAAAATTCTGAAGTCTGAAGTGCAAACAGAGTTGCGAGTTCTTGCACAAGAATGTCTCGAGGTAAACTTGCAGGTTGAGTGAATAGTTAGGAATGTGTTGAATTTGCCGCACAGTGTATTTAAAGTCTTCTATTCAGCAAAAGAACCGTGAGTATTGCAGGGTCTGTACTTTAGCTGTCAGGTGTGTTTGCAAACCATCAGTAGGGAGCAGTAGCCTGTCTGGATTCTGCAGCATGTGGATTAGCACAGAGACTTTAGACAAAGTTGGGATCCATTTGCCAGCATGATTTAATCATTGTTCATTTTTGTAACTCCATGATAAGTTTATTAATGTCCATCGTACATTGATTGTTTCGGGTAGCTTATGCAGTCAGAAAGACAAGTACAATGATGGCATTTATTTTGAGAGGACTTGAATATTAAAGCAGGGATGGATTTCTGAGTCTTTACAAGGCTCTGATCGGAGCATATTTGGAGTATTTTGTGGGAGCATCATTTAAGATATATCTAGACAGATACATGAATGGGCAAGTAGCAGAGGGATACAGATCCTTAGAAAATAGGTGGCAGGTTTAGGTAGAGGATCTGGATCGGTGCAGGCTTGGAGGTCCGAAGGGCCTGCTCCTGTGCTGGAATTCTCTTTGTTCTTCGTTCTTTATTATTCATTCTAAAAGTTTCAAGTTTTCAACTGACTGTATGCTACAATTTAATAACAGAAAACATTTATTTATTTGACAGTGTTAAATTATTGTCATTTCTAAATTAGAGTCATAGAGATGTAGAGCATGGAAACAGACACTTCCATGCCGACCAAATACCCCAACCCAATCTCGTCCCACCTGCCAGCATACGGCCCATATCCCTCCACACCCTTTCTATGCATATACCCATCCAGATGCCTTTAAAATGTTGCAATTGTACTAGCCTCCACGACTTCCTCTGGCAGCTCATTCTATACACATACCACCTTCTACATGAAAAAAGTGCCCCTTAGCTCTCTTTTATACCTTTCCCCTCTCACCCTAAACATATGCCCTCTACTTGTGGACGCCCCCACACCAGGGAGAACACTTTGTCCATTTACCCTATCCATGCCTTCATGATTTTGTAAACCTCTATACGGTCACACCTCAGCCTCTGAAGCTTCACTGAAAACAGCCCTAGCCTATTCATGCTTTCCCTAGAGCTCAACTGCTCCAACCGCGGCAACATCCTTGGAAGTCTTTTCTGACCCTTTCAAGTTTCACAACTTCCTTCTCATAGGAAGGAGACAAGAATTGCACGCAATATTCCAAAAGTGGCCTAACTAACTTCCTGTAGACCCACAACATGATCTTCCAACTCCCGTACTCCATGCTCTGACTAATAAAGGAAAGCACACCAAATGTCTACTTTACTATCTTATCCATATGTGACTACTTTCAAGGAAAAATGGAACTCCACTCCAAGGTCTCTTTGTTCATCTCCACTCCCTAGGATCTCACCATAAAGAGTATAACTCCTGCTAAGATTTGCTTTCCCAAAATGCATCACTTCGCATTTATGTAAACTAAACTCCATCTGCCACTCCTAAGCCCATGGCCCATCTGGTCTAGATCCTGTTGTAATCTAAGGAAACTCTCGTCCCAGTCCACTACACTTCCAATTTTGGTGTCATCTGCAAACTTACTAACTGTACCTCTTATGCTCACATCCAAATCACTTATGTAAATGACAAAAAGTAGTGGATTTAGCACTGATCCTTCTGGCCCTCCACTGGTCACAGGCCTCTAGTCTGAACAACAGCCCTCCACCACCACCCTCTGTCTTCTACCTTTGAGCCAGTTCTCTATCCAACTAACCTGGCTAACCAGTCTTCCATGGGGAACCTTGTCGAACGTCTTACTGAAGTTGAAATAAATTACATCCACTGCTGTGCCTTCATCTTTCCCCTTTGTTACTTCTGCAAAAATCTCAATCAAGTTTGTGAGACATGATTTTCCACTCACAAAGCAATGTTGACTATCCCTAATCAGTCCTTGCCTTTCCAAATACATGTACATCCTGTCCGTCAGGGTTCACTCCAAGAACCTGCACACCACCACTGTCAGGCTCACTGATCTATAGTTCCCTGGCTTTTCCTTACCAGCCTTTTTAAACACTGGCACCACATTCGCCAACCTCCAGTCCTCTGGCACCTCACCTGTGACTATCGATGATACAAATATCTCAGTAACAGGCCCAGCAAACATTTCCCTGGTTTCCCACAGAGGTCTCGGGTACACCTGATCAGGTCTTGGGGATTTATCCACTTTTATGCGTTTCAAGACATCCAGCACAACTTTCTTTGTAATATGAACATTTTGAAGATGTCACCATTTACTTCACTACATTACGTATTTTCCATGTCATTTTCCACAGTAAACATTGATGCTAAATGCTCATTTATTATCTCCCCCATCTCCTGCGGCTGCACACAAAGGCATCCTTGCTGATCTTTGAGGGGGTCCTATTCTCTACCCATTTGTTCTTTTATCCGTAATGTCTTTGTAAAATCTTTTTGGATTCTCCTTAATTCTATTTGCCAGTGTAATCTCATAACCCCTTTTTACCTGCTTGATTTCCCGCTTAAGTATACTCAAACTGCCTTTGTACTCTTCTAAGGATTCACTCAATCTAGTCAAACAACACGTTCTTTTTCTGTTCAAAACAAAATGTGTATGCTTTACTTTTGTATCATAAAATGTTGTTAGGTGTTTATATTTTAGTTCCATCAATATAGAATCAGCTTGATTGTTTTCAGACATGATGTTGTTATTGTACAGTTGATTAACGGTGGTTCATATCTCATCATTGGCCAATTCACAAACATGGCAAACACCTGATTATTGTTCAGGTCAGTAAACACACTACGTTGCCGACATTGTCATGACCGACATTAAAAATTGATTCCAAAAGGCCTGAATTCAGGCACCGTGCTACTGGACTTCATAGCAGCCTGTGGCACACAGTGAAACACTGGCCTGTTCCTAAATGTGCCCAGAGAGTTTCCAACCTGGGTCAGGGCAATAATTCAAACATTCCTTCAAAGTAAATCATTTGGATTCCACCTTGGGCAGGAGGAAAGTAGCCAACAGGCTATCACTGTTCTCAGTGTAGTCACAAATACTGTCTAAATTAGATACCAATGATTGACCAGGAACTAGGTCTTACAAATTCATCGTTGAAACTTTATTGCTGGAACAGCACAGCAGGTCAGGCAGCATCCAGGGAACAGGAGATTCGACGTTTCGGGCACAGGCCCTTCTTCAGGAATGAGCAGAGAGTGTTCAGCAGGAGAAGATAAAAGGTAGGGAGGAGGGACTTGGAGGAGGAGCGTTGGAAATGTGATAGGTGGAAAGAGGTCAAGGTGAGGGTGATAGGTCGGAGTAGGATGGAGGCGGAGAGGTTAAAAAGAAGACTGCAGGCCAGGAAGGCGGTGCCGGGCTGGAAGGATCCCTTTTATCTTCTCCTGCTGAACACTCTCTGCCCATCCCTGAAGAAGGGCCTGTGCCCGAAACGTCGAATCTCCTGTTCCCTGGATGCTGCCTGACCTGCTGTGCTGTTCCAGCAATAAAGTTTCAACTTTGATCTCCA
>NW_025212479.1:0-3290 GCF_004010195.1 Chiloscyllium plagiosum | reverse complement strand
TGAGGGAGAGGTTGAGTAGGACAGCCCTTTTCAGTCACTTCAGTCAGTGCAGAATTGAACCCACACTGTTAGTATTAATCCTCATTACAAACTAGCCGTCCAACTGATTGAGGTAACCAAGTCCTCGCTCAGCTCCTTGGGTTAGATACTGTAATATTATTCCGTTCAGATATGTTGTCAGAAACCTCTGGAGCAGAAACCTCTGGAAGCCAGCTTCCTAGCTCAGAGAGAGGGACAGCATCAGTGAACGATAAGAGTGCTCTCTGCCCTCGGCCTTCAGCTGCTTCATAAATGATTGTAAAATCACAATTGGGGATGTTTGCCAATGAATGGACAATGTTCAACCCCATTCATGATTTACTCAGATACTGAAGCAGTCCTTGTCCAAATGCAACAAGGTCCTGGAAATATGCAGGTGTGTGCTTAACAGTGACAATACCATTTCCATTACACATGTGCCAGACAACGATTACCTCTAACAATGGAAAATTGAACCACATCCTCTAACGTTCAATGCCATCACCATAACTGAACACACATCAAGCAATATCGCGGGGATTACCGTTAATCTGAACTGGACTAACCATATGATTTTATTACTCATTCCTGTGAAGGGCTTATGCTAAAACATCGACTCTCCTGTACCTCAGATGCTGCCTGACCTGTTTTGCTTTTCAAGCGCTACCTTTTGACGCATTTAAATTCACTGGCTACAAGAATATGTCAAGGGCTATAAATTCTGCTGGAATAACTCACATTAAAATTTCTGAAAGCCTGTCCCCTATTGCCAAGACACATGTTGAATGTGTATGTGATTAAATACTTCCAATTGCCTGTGTTAGTGCAGCTTCACCCCTCATCCACTGACGCTCAGTAGCAGCAATACCTTCATCCACACGGTGCTCTGCAGAAATTTACCAAGGCTCCTTACAACTTACCTCTGAACCCCGACCATCAAGAAGGGCAAGGGAAGCAGATACACGGGACCCCCACCATGTTCGCGTTATGTTCCAAGCCATCGACCATCCTGATTGGGAATTATATTGCCGATCCTTCAGTGTCACTGTTTCAAGTTCCCTATCTATCAATAAATGCCGTCCCAATCACATTACATGAATAAATTAACATAAAAAATATTGTCTAGAACTGTTCAATGCTGGACACTGTGATTTGGGTTTTGTGAGCTCAGGCTAGTTGGTCCAGGTAGTACCTTGTTTGTTGTGAACATCTGAAGGGATATGCTGTTTGAAACAATCTGTCAGTCTCTCAGAGGCATGGCCTAAACACCGAGCGTCACACAGACACTGGCAATCTCATCCCACAATACTGAGCTCCGAGATAGACAGAAGCAACTGAACACATACTCATATCTGACTGGAACATGTTTAAACACACAGTGACATTGTTGCCACAAAAATGATTATGAGTGAATATTAGCAGGGAGGAAGTGAGGACTGCAGATGCTGGAGATCAGAGTCTAAAGTGTGGTTCTGCAAAAGAAAACTCAGACGTTCAGGCAGCATCTAAGGAGCAGGAGAATCGACTATTAGTTAACAATATTAATACAAGGGAAAATAATTGCATATTTTCAAAGTCCTTGTACTTAATAATAATTTCGTCTTGGGTGTGGAAATCATTTCAATGCTCCTTACTGTGAGTTTTCATCATATTGTTGTTATAACAGTGTACTGAATAAATGGGTGGAGTTTGTGCTAATTGGACTATCTAAAGGTTGGTATTATGAAAGGATATCGGACCTTCAGTAAAGAGACTTTATGTAATGGCTGTTAACGGTTAGAACAATGCTGCAAACATTTACACAGAGATTTCCAGCTCAAGTCGCACACATGGTTGTTGAGCTGGGATCACGCTGGTCATCAATGGAGCTGCACAATTCCGTTTGGATACTGACATTGTGCGGCTAACATACACTGGATATGGTTTATGAGGGATTCAATGCAAGATGCCATGTGCTGCAGGAGTCCATCACCTTTATAACACCTTCATTCAGGATCGGGTCCAATGCTCAGAATTACAGAGTTTAGGTGGCACACAAGAGACATGATTGCAGGACATGGTTGCTAATAGGTCGTTGTTATAAATATTGAATTGTGTCTGGACCAGCGCCATGTGCTAGCCCATTGACCAGTCTGCCCCACACACATCTCCCTGTTGTTCAGATATGTCTCTAACGAGTCTATTGTGAGCGATTGTGAGAGTAACTGCCCAGCTCCAGTTTGGAAGCTCTCTGGACAGATATTGGAGATGGACAGTGGTTTGGAGGTCATGGTGAGGGCCAGTAACACTGTGTCTGAATTCAGGCTTTTCCTCAAAGTCATTTTCAACAGCTTTGCTGCCTGCAAGATGGTGCAATTGGCTGTTTACTACAGTCACTGAACTGTAATAGTTAGCTGTGCACTCTGATAATTCAATTATTGTTCACTTCATTTGTTTTCAACTAAAAAACAAGGATGTCCGGTGTATTTTAAAATATGTAAGAAATAAAGTGAGATTAACTCTTCATTATACAAAATGTAAAATTTACCTGTTGCATATTTTCCACAGACTAATCAAGCAATAATCAGATATTGTCTGGAAAGCAAGATTATGTGAACAGGACTATGTCCCAGGCAACATCAACATCCTCTCCGGTAGGTTCTGTCCTACTGACAGGCCACAGCCAGGTAGAGGGGGACTGCTCCTTGGTATATAGTCAATATAGGGTGGCATGGCGGCTCAGTGGTTCGCACAGCTGCCTTATAGCACCAGGGTCCCAGGTTTGATTCCAGCTTCGGGCAACTGCCTGTGTGGAGTTTGCGCATTCTCTCTGTGTGTGCGTGGGTTTCCTCCCACAGTCCAAAGATGTGCAGCTCAGATGAATTGGCCATGGTAAACTGCCATAGTGTTCAGTGCATTAGTCAGAGAGGTGTGTGTTGCTCTTTGGAGGGTTGGTGTGGACTGGTTGGGCCGAAGGTCCTGTTCCCATCTTGTATGGAATTTAATCTAATAATAGTGCTCAGCATTGATGCTGGATCCTGTGGTTGCTAGACTGCTCTGTAGCAGGTTATGGAGGAATCACTAAAAGGGAAACATGTAATTGACCACATCGTCACCGATCTACCTGCTGCAGATACACGTCTCCATTTCAAATATCAGTAAGAATGGTCACTGCACAATGGGGAGCAATGGCTATCTTAACATTTTGCAGACCCTCCTTACCATGATATGTAGCCCCTTGTGTACTGAATGGGACAGACTTTACATAGATTAAATAACCAATGACGATGCAG
>NW_025212478.1:24900-26952 GCF_004010195.1 Chiloscyllium plagiosum | reverse complement strand
AACCTCATACCCCTGATATTGCTCCTATTGAGGGGAACTGCAGCCAGAGGTCCTGAACTTAATATCCTTGATATTGCCCCTATTGAGGGCAACTGCAGCTACAGGTCCTGAATACCCCTGGTATTGCCCCTATTGAGGGGAACTGCAGCTACAGCTCCTGAACCTAAAACCCGTGATATTGCCCCTAATGAGGGGAACTGCAGCTATTGCTCCAGAACCTAATACCCCCGATATTGCCCTTATTGAGGGGAACTGTAGCTACAGCTCCTGAACCTAATACCCCTGATATTGCCCCTATTGAGTGGAACTGCAGCTACAGCTCCTGAACCTAATACACCTGATATTGCTGCTATTGAGGTGAACTGCAGGTACAGCTCCTGAACCTAATACCCCTGATATTGCTGCTATTGAGGGGAACAGCAGCCAGAGCTCCTGAACGTAATACCCCTGATATTGCCCCAATTGAGTGGAACTGCAGCTACAGCTCCTGAACCTAATACCCCTATTATTGCCCCTATTGAGTGGAACTGCAGCTACAGCTCCTGAACCTAATACCCCTGATATTGCCCCTATTGAGGGGAACTGTAGCTACAACTCCTGAACATAATACCCCTGATATTGCCCCTGTTGAGGGGAACTGCAGGTACAGCTCCTTAACCTAATACCCCTGTTATTGTTCCTATTGAGGGGAACGGCAGCTACAGCTCCTGAATCAAAAACCCCTGATATTGCCCCTATTGAGGGGAACAGCAGCCAGAGCTCCTGAACCTAATACCCCTGATATTGCCCCTATTGAGTGGAACTGCAGCTACAGCTCCTGAACCTAATACCCCTGATATTGCTGCTATTGAGGGGAACTGCAGCTACAGCTCATGAACCTACTACCCCAGATATTGCCCCAATTGAGGGGAACTGCCGCCAGAGATCCTGAAACTAATACCCCTGATATTGCCCCTATTGAGGGGAACTGCAGCTACAGGTCCTGAACCTAATACCCCTGATATTGCTCCTGTTGAGGGGAATTGCAGCTACAGCTCCTGAACATAAAACCCGTGATATTGCCCCTATTGAGGGGAACTGCAGGTACAGCTCCAGGACCTAATACGCCTGTTATTGCTCCTATTGAGGGGAACAGCAGCTACAGCTCCTGAATCAAAAACCCCTGATATTGTCCCTATTGAGGGGAACAGCAGCCAGAGCTCCTGAACCTAATACCCCTGATATTGCCCCTATTGAGCGGAACTGCAGTTACAGCTCCTGAACCTAATACCCCTGTTATTGCTCCTATTGAGGGGAACAGCAGCTACAGCTCCTGAATCAAAAACCCCTGATATTGTCCCTATTGAGGGGAACAGCAGCCAGAGCTCCTGAACCTGACACCCCTGATATTGCCCCCAGTGAGTGGAACTGCAGCTCCAGCTCCTGAACCTAATGCCCCTGATATTGCTCGTATTGAGGGGAACTGCAGCCAGAGTTCCTGAACCTAATACCCCTGACATTGCCTCTATTGAAGGGAAAAGCAGCCAGAGCCCCTGAACCTAATACCCCTGATATTGCCTCTATTGAGGGGAACTGCAGCCAGAGCTCCTGAACCTAATACCCCTATTATTGCCCCTATTGAGTGGAACTGCAGCTACAGCTCCTGAACCTAATACCCCTGATATTGCTGCTCTTGAGGGGAACTGCAGCTACAGCTCCTGAACCTAATACCCCTGTTATTGCTCCTATTGAGGGGAACAGCAGCTACAGCTCCTGAATGAAAAACCCCTGATATTGTCTCTATTGAGGGGAACTGTAGCCAGAGCTCCTGAACCTGACACCCCTGATATTGCCCCCATTGAGTGGAACTGCAGCTCCAGCTCCTGAACCTAATGCCCCTGATATTGCTCGTATTGAGGGGAACTGCAGCCAGAGTTCCTGAACCTAATACCCCTGATATTGCCTCTATTGAGGGGAACTGCAGCCAGAGCTCCTGAACCTAATACCCCTATTATTGCCCCTATTGAGTGGAACTGCAGCTACAGCTCCTGAACCTAATACCCCTGATATTGC
>NW_025212478.1:4057-17547 GCF_004010195.1 Chiloscyllium plagiosum | reverse complement strand
CCACTCTACCCCACTACATTCTACCCCACCCCACTCTACCCAACCCCACTCTATCCCACCCCACTCTATCCCACCCCATTCTACCCCAAGTCCTGGGCATCACAGAGTCTTCCTGAGAGTATCTTACATTTTCCAGCACACAGCCAGGTTTCCATCATCACATGTGTCCCCATCCCCATCACATCTCCACGGCTTTTCAGGCATGACACTGTTGCCTATTGGATAAAATCTATACTTGTTTTTGGTAAGCTTCTCTCATGCTGGGACCTACCTGCTGTCTCAGGAATACTCGTTGTTGTGTTGAGTGTTGTTTATAGAACATAGAACATTACAGCGCAGCACAGGCCCTTCGGCCCTCGATGTTGCGCTGAGCTGTGGGACCAACCTGATGCCCATTTTCCATTATCATCCGTATATTTATCCAATGACCATTTAAATGCCCTTAAAGCTGGCAAGTGTACTACTGTTGCAGGCAGGGCATTCCACGCCCCTACTACTTTCTGAGTAAAATCCCCTCTGGAACCTTTTCACTCCCGAATGGCAAAGCTGGTTTTGGACTTGCGCGTGGCAGGATACACCTCACTGCCTACATCTGGTTCATTGGCGGCTGTGTCTTTGGAACCATGATCCTTTTTAGAGTCAAACAGCACAGAAACAGAGCCTTGGGCCCAACCTGTCCATGCCGACCAGATTTCCTAAACTGAACTAGTCCCGTTTACCAGCACCTGGCCCTTATCGCTTTTAACCTTTTCATATACCCATCCAAATGTTTTTTAAATTGACCCATGAAGCATTTCTGTCATGAGAGTCATAGAGATGTACAGCACAGAAACAGACCCTTCAGTTCAACTCATCCATGCCGACCAGGTATCCTAAATTAATCTAATCCCATTTGCCAGCACATGGCCCATATCCCTCTAAACCATTCCTAATCATATACCCATCCAGATGCCTTTTAAATTGTGTAATTGTACCAGCCTCCACCACTTCCTCTGGCAGCTCATTCTATACAATTATCACCCTCTGCGTGAAAAAGTTGCCCCTTAGGTCCCTTTTATATCTTTCCCCTCTCACCCTGAACCTATGCCCTCTAGTTCTGGACTCCCCCACCCCATTCCCCTCGTGATTTTATAAACCTCTGTAAGGTCACCCCTCAGCCTCCAACGCTCCAGGTAAAACAGCCCCAGCCTATTCAACCTCTCCCTATAGCTCAAACCCTCCAACCCTGGCAACATTCTTGTAAATATTTTCTGAACCCTTTCAAGTTTCAGAACATCTTGCGTATAGCATACACCTCTCTCTCTCTCTGACGTGTCATTATTATCAATGGGACCTCAAGATCTGATGTTGTTGTCACAATCCTCCAGAGGTGAAAGAGCAGCTAGTCTCTCTGAGATGCGGAGATCCCGAACGGATTCCTGGGGAGGGGTAAGGTCTGATAACAGGCTGTGTGTGGAATGTAAATATTTCAACAGTATCGGGTGAGCTAGGTCCAAAACAACAAAAATAAACCCTGAAGATTTAAATTGAAATAGCAAACAAAAATATTTAAAAGCTGAAAGAACAATAGGTTACAGTCTGCAGTTACCTCAATAGAGAGGAAATCATATCTGCCTTTTCAAAGCCAGTTTAAAAATAATTCAGACTGACTTACATCCTCTCATTTGTCTCTTTGTGTGTGCGTATATCAGGCATGTTTGTGTTATTTTTCCCATCAATTATTTCCTCCTAGTTTCCTCCCTTCCTTTCCTGAGCCTTTGAGGCCTAGTACAGTAACACAGCCCTGAAGGGAGACAGTGAGAGGGAACGAGACCGATCCCCAAGGGCTGGCAAGGTGACCACCAAACTGGCATTTCAAAACTGCAGAAAGATTAGGGGCTATTTGTCATGTGTCAACTCAAACGGTGTCACTGGCTATTCAGCTACAGAGACCACGACACAGCTCACTCACAAAGAAGGACAATTGCAGGGATACCAGGTACAGGAAATCGAGCTGCAGTTCTCCTTCCTAAATAAAGTTAATGAAGTCGATTATTGTCCCCAATCCTAGCTAAAACTCAACATAGAATCCCCAGAAAAAGGCTGTTTAGCCGATCAAGTTTGGACTGAGCCTCTGAAGAATATCCCACCCTATCTCCATAACCCCTGCATTTATCACAGCTAACTCACCCAGCCTGCACATCCCTGGAGACCACTGGGCAATTTAGCACGGCCGATCCACCTAATATGCAAACCTTTGGACTGTGGGATGCAGGGAGAACATGCAAACTCTACACAGTCGCCTGAGACTGGAATCGAACTCAGGTGCCTGGCAGCTGTGAGGCAGTTAACCTTAAGCCTATCGCAGGGCTAACCAGTGGGCATGCAAGAAGTGTCAAATTGTCCCTGTCCCTTGCTTAGAAACAAAAAAAATTGCAGATGCTGGAATCCAAAGTAGACAAGCAGGAGGCTGGAAGAACACAGCAAGTCAGGCAGCATCAGGAGGTGGAGAAGTCCTCAAGAACAGTTACACCCGAAACGTCGACTTCTGCATCTTCTGATGCTGCCAGACTTACTGTGTTCTTCCAGCCTCCTGCCTGTCTACCTGTCTCTTGTCTAGCCGTGCACTTTGACTTCGCAAAGGCATGGAGTGAGAGGGATGGGTACCCAATCCTGTCACAGCCTTCAAATGTCTTGAATCTATTCCTCAGATCCAAGCCCACAGCAGGCATGTGGCTATTGACATAACATGGAAGTATTGAGCCTTGTTTTCAGTTGCTCAGTTACCTGGCTGAATTGGCAGCTTTCTGATGAGCAGGAGATAGGTGTCAGTGAGGGTAGTGGAAGGGAGTGGGGCTGGCAGAGGATTGGGGAGAGCTTGATCGAGAGAGAGGTACCGAAGATAAGCTTACCCCAACTACATCCGTGCAGGTCAATGAAAGGAGTGCTGGGAGGTTGACCTAAAACCGAAATGGACTGCAGTGGGTCAAGAAGGCAGCTCAGCAGCACCTTCTCAAGAGCAACTATGGACGGGCTATAATGCTGGCCAAGTCATAGAGTCATTCAGCGTGGAAACACACCCTTCTGTCCATATCGTCCACACTGACCGAGCAAATTAGCACCAACTGCCTGCATTTGGCCCATATCCCTCCAAATATTTCCTACTTATGCACTTATCCAAATGTCTTTTAAATGCTGTTACTGTCCCTGCATCCACCACCTCCTCTGGAAGTTCAGTCCACACACTTCATGTTAAAAAGAAAAGTTGACCTTCGAGTTCTTTTTAAAACTTCTTCCTCTCAGCTTAAAAATATGCCCAATAGTCTTGAACTCCCCCATCCTTGCCATCATTGATTGGGCCCAGCATTTATTACTCAGCTCTTGCGCAGGTAGTGGTGAGCTGCCTTCTTGAACTGCTACAGTCCATAGATAGACCCATAATGCTGTTGGAGAGGGAGCCACTCTGGGATTTTGACCCAGTGACATTGAAGGAATGATTGGTCTACAATGTAAGGAGATAAAATTCAAGTGTCATCTAAATCTAAAATGTCCAGTTAGGTTAGTCCACATCTGCAGGTACTGAGCAGTTCCAGGCATCATATTTTCAAAAGAATATGCTGGTCTTGGAAGGAATGCAGTTTAGATTTGTTAGAACAACTCCTGGACTCTAGGGGATTAAGCTAGTTTCTTTATCTTTATGGAATTCCTGCAGTGTGGAAACAAGCCATTTGGCCCAACAAGTCCACACCATCCCACCACAGAGTGGTCCACCCATTCCCCTACCCTATTACTCTACATTTACCTCTGACTAATGCACCTAACCTACTCATCCGTATGTTACCCCGACAATTCAGCGTGGCCAATTCACCCTAACCTGCACATCTTTGCATCTTTGGACTGTGCAAAGAAACTGAGGCACCCAGAGGAAACCCACACCGACAGGGGGAGAACACACAAACTCCACACAGACTGTCACCCAAGATTAGAATTGAACCCGGGTCCCTTGTGCTGTGAGGTAGCAGTGCTAACCACTGAGCCATCGTGCCACCCAGGTGCTAATATTCAAATGTAAAAGGGGCAGTAGTAATTTGATGTAGTTTGCAGTGTATTAACAGGGGATGAGGTAGATAGAGAGAAACCATTTCCAACTTGTTGAGAGTTAAGAAAGCATTGGTTAAAAACTAGAGACTGTACTTTCAGGAATGAGATTCGGAAACACTTCATCACACCAAAGGTGATAGAAATTTGGAGCTCTTTTCTGCCAGTAGCAATTGATGCCAGATCGATTGTTACATTTAAAATGGAGACCAAATGAAACAGAAGATCCGAAGGGCTAAGGGATAAAAACTGGTGTGTGAAGTTATGTTGCAGATCAGTCAAGATCACATTAAATGGTGGAAATCGCTCATTCCTGTAAGCTCTTATAGGCCCCAGGTCTCACACCTCACAATGCAGGATGTCTGCGCAATCACAGCTTCAAATGTTTGTTCACCAATTATAAGCCCACTGGGGTGGCTCAGTGGCTAGCACTGCTGCCTCACAGTTGTCAAGGACCCATGGTTCAATCCCCTTTGGCAACTGTCTGTGTAGGGTTTGCACATTCTCCCTGTGTCTGCATGACTTTCCTCTCACAGTCCAAAGATGTGCAGGTTAGGTGGTCGTGCTCAACTGCCCATAGTGTCCAGTGATGTGCAGGCTAGTTGGGTTAGCCATGGGAAATGTAGGGTGACAGGATAAGGGTGCTGGGTCTTCAGAGGGGCCAGTACGGACTCAATATTTTACCCTTCTATCTTCCCCTTGTCCTCAGCTACTCATTCCACCAGGCTCCACATTCAACAGATCATCCTCAGTCACCTCCACTGTGATGCCAACCCCAAACAAATCCTCGGCAACGCACTGGTATGTTCCTCAATCACCCTCATTCCCCTTCCTGTCACAGTGTCCTGTACAAAAGCAAGAGGTACAGCATCTGCCCTTTTCTCCCTTCTGGTGCAAGATGATGGTAGGGTGGGACCCTCCAGCCAGGGCTCCTCAGCCCCACTGGTTCTTTCTCTCTATCTCCTTTTTTTCAAATGACTACCTTTAAACGTACTCAGACGGGAATGGAGGAGGCGGGTCCTGGACCAGAGGCCGTCACAGGTGGCTCCAAGACCAGGCCGACATGGGAGGTGAGTCCCCAGGGATGAGTCCCAGACCAGGCTGGCACGGGAGGTGAGTCCTGGAAGCGAGTCTGGACTAGAGGCTGATGCGGGGGAGGCGAGTCCCAGACCGGAAGCCGCTGCAGGGAGACAAGGCTCAGACTAGAATCCAGGCCATGAGTTTTGAAGGCAGACCCATTGTCGGGAGAGTAGGCCCGGTTTTGTCTGGACAGTAAGCCTGGTGCAATCCGGAGAGGAGGCCCGGTGCGGTCTGGAGAATAGGCCCAGCGCTGTCTGGAGAATAGGCCCAGTGCAGTCTGGAGAGTAGGTCTGGTGCAGTCTGGAGAATAGGCCCAGTGTTGTCAGAAGAGTAGGCCCAGTGTTGTCTGGAGAGTAGGCCTGGTGCAGTCTGGAGAGTAGGCCTGGCCTTGTCTGGAGAGTAGGCCCGGTACAGTCTGGAGAGTAGGCCCGGTGCAGTCTGGAGAGTAGGTCCAGTGTGTCTGGAGAGTAGGCCTGGTGCGGTCTGAAGAATAGGCCCGGCGTTGTCTGGAGAATAGGCCCAGTGCAGTCTGGACAGTAGGTCTGGTGCAGTCTGGAGAGTAGGCTCAGTGCAGTCTGCAGAATAGACCCGGCGTTGTCTGGAGAGCAGGCCCAGTGCAGTCTGGAGAGTAGGTCTGGTGCAGTCTGGAGAGTAGGCCCAGTGTTGTCAGAAGAGTAGGCCCAGTGTTGTCTGGAGAGTAGGCCTGGTGCAGTCTGGAGAGTAGGCCTGGCCTTGTCTGGAGAGTAGGCCCGGTACAGTCTGGAGAATAGGCCCGGCGTTGTCTGGAGAGTAGGCCTGGTGCGGACTGGAGAGTAGGCCCAGTGCGGTCTGGAGAATTGGCCCGATGTTGTCTGGAGAGTAGGCCCGGGTACAGTCTGGAGAGTAGGCCCGGTGCAGTCTGGAAAGTAGGTCCAGTGTGCCTGGAGAGTAGGCCCAATGCGGTCTGGAGAATAGGCCCAGCATTGTCTGGAGAGTAGGCTTGGTACAGTCTGGAGAGTAGGCCCAGTGCAGTCTGGAGAGTAGGTCCGGTGCAGTCTGGAGAGTAGGCCCGGTGCAGTCTGGAGAGTAGGCCCGGTACAGTCTGGAGAGTAGGCCCGGTGCGGTCTGGAGAGTAGGCCCGGTGCAGTCTGGAGAGTAGGCCCAGTGCGGTCTGGAGAGTAGGCCCAGTGTTGTCTGGAGAGTAGGCCCAGTGTTGTCTGGAGAGTAGGCCCGGTGCAGTCTAGAGAGTAGGTCCAGTGTTGTCTGGATATTAGGCCCAGTGTTGTCTGGATATTAGGCCCAGTGTTGTCTGGGGAGTAGGACCAGTGCAGTCTGGAGGCTCGGGGCTGACACGCACTTGGGTGAAAAGGACTGTAATTCAAGTGGCTTTCTTTTTCCCCTTTTTATTCTTATGCTGGACTTTTATTCTTTCAATTTTGTACCAAATGCTTAGATGCCTGAACCTAAATATCTTGCACCTAAGATGGCGCCATAAGCAGCGACATTGCACACTTTTCGCTGCATTTATTGGAGTGCACGTTACAATAAAGCAATTCTAATTCAAATTATTTCTTCCCTCCTCACTATTCTATAAACACTCCTTCCCTATGCAACAGCGATTTATCTGTACTTCACACGACTTGCCACCCTGTATGTGTTGCTCCCGATGCTGACTCCCGCACTTTGTAAAGGTTGATCACAGATTGGATGGTCACTTTGCAGAAACTTCCGTTCAGATCATTTGCCCTAGGAGCCTTGAACTCTTACTGCTCTGCCCCACTTGCAGTCTGACCTTGTGTGTACAGGCTTCCTTTACCGGATCTTGAAGGAAAGCACGTCACAGTCTTCCAGAGTCAACGCTGAGTTCATGATTTCAGATCATAAGCATTGTTCCTATTTTCTTCATGTGTGTTTATGGCTGAACAGCTGCTGTTGGTGATGCTTCTGACATTTCAATTGATTGCTCCTCTGGAACCATTTTTTTGTGTATTTATCCACCACTTTTCCCTTGCGTTCTTAACCCTTTTGTCACTTAATCGTTCCTGCCATCCGCCCATCACAGATTGCCCCTTTTGTTCTTTCCTCCTTTTCCAGCCTGTGTAAAAGCTGTATCATAGAGCCATAGAGATGTACAGCACAGAAACAGACCCTTCGGTCCAACACGTCCATGCCGACCAGATATCCCAACCCAATCTAGTCCCATTTGCCAGCACTTGGCCCATATCCCTCTAAACTCTTCCTTTTCATATACCCATTCAGATGCCTTTTAAATATTGTAATTGTACCAGCCTCCATCACTTCCTCTGGCAGCTCATTCCATAGTTGAAACTTTATTGCTGGAACAGCACAGCAGGTCAGGCAGCATCCAGGGAACAGGAGATTCGACGTTTCGGGCACAGGCCCTTCTTCAGGAATGAGCAGAGAATGTTCAGCAGGAGAAGATAAAAGGTAGGGAGGAGGGACTTGGAGGAGGGGCGTTGGAAATGTGATAGGTGGAAAGAGGTCAAGGTGAGGGTGATAGGTCGGAGGCGGAGAGGTCAAGAAGAAGACTGCAGGTCAGGAAGGCGGCCCGCCGCATCTGCTCCCAGGAGGACCAGTTCAAAATACGTACAACACAGATGGCCTCATTGGACTCATCCACCGCCAAACCACAACAACCCGACGGTCGGAGGAGGAGCGTCTTATCTTCCGACTGGGAACCCTCCAACCACAGGGGATGAACCACAGTTTCTTCATCCCTCCTCCCCCCACCTTGTCTCAGCCGAATCCCTCCAGCCCGGCACCGCCCTCCTGACCTGCAGTCTTCTTCTTGACCTCTCCGCCTCCACCCTCTGGAACAGCACAGCAGGTTAGGCAGCATCCAGGGAACAGGAGATTCGACGTTTCGGGCACAGGCCCTTCTTCAGGAATGAGCAGAGAGTGTTCAGCAGGAGAAGATAAAAGGTAGGGAGGAGGGACTTGGAGGAGGGGCGTTGGAAATGTGATAGGTGGAAAGAGCTCCATCCTACTCCGACCTATCACCCTCACCTTGACCTCTTTCCACCTATCACATTTCCAACGCCCCTCCTCCAAGTCCCTCCTCCCTACCTTTTATCTTCTCCTGCTGAACACTCTCTGCTCATTCCTGAAGAAGGGCCTGTGCCCGAAACGTCGAATCTCCTGTTCCCTGGATGCTGCCTGACCTGCTGTGCTGTTCCAGCAATAAAGTTTCAACTTTGATCTCCAGCATCTGCAGACCTCACTTTCTCCTCCAGCTCATTCCATACACATACCACCCTCTGCATGAAAATGTTGCCCCTTAGATCCTTATTAAATCTTACCTCTCTCACCCTAAACCTATGCCCTCAAGTTCTGGACTTCCCCAACCCAGGGAAAAGACTTTCTCTATTTATCCTATCCATGCCCCTCATGATTTTATAAACCTCTATAAGTTTACCCCTCAACCTCCAATGCTCCAGGGAAAACAGCCCCAGTCTATTCAGCCCCTCCCTGTAGCTCAAACCCTCTAACCCTGGCAACATCCCTGTAAATCTTTTCTGAACCCTTTCAAGTTTCACCGTGTAACCAGCCCTGATAATGGATCATCAATCAGATGTATTGACTTGGTTTGTGTCTCCACTGAAGCTGCTGAATATGTCCAGCATCTTGTAAGCTTTCCAGCATTTGCAGGAATTTTCTGCTGACCGTATTCCTTCCTTCACTTCAGAATTGATGTCGCAGGTTCACTTCAAGTTGGTATTTAATGTTGCCAATCTATTGGAGGGCACGGGCTGGTTGGTAATTTAATAATAATGACAGGAACTGAAGCAGAGAGGGTGAGATTCAGTCTGCTGAACAACAGAGAGTGCAACAAGCTGAAATATAATTATAGAACATCCGAGGCCTTGGAACAAACATGCTCACATTACCTTGTAATCAGGGCACCTCATCAATCTTCTGGGCATCAGGCTGTCACTTAACAGCAAGCTCCATTATTCATCCACCGCAAGATAAAGGAAGCACATTCAATTTAAGGTACACAGCCCAAAGTCATTACTTAGTACTCCAGGAATAAACATGGAGGAGAAATGGTGGACATGAATTGCATTTGCAACCCATTACGGGCTCCTCCTTCTTTCAATATTATTTTAACATGTGCTTTACATAGTATTGGTACATAGCTGCCTGAGTCCTGGGTCAGGTACAGCACAGCTTCAGTCTCTGAACAAACATTCATTCTTTATTCTTTCCTGGGCTTTGGATATCACCAGCAAGGCGAAAAGTTGTTGCCCGTCGGAAACTGCCACTGAACTGAGTGGCTTCTTAGGTGATTACAGAGGGCACTTTCGAGTTGCGAAAGTAGGCCATTCAGCACATCGAGTCTGCTTTGCCGTTCAATGAGATCATTGCGAATAGAGATGTAGAGTCATACAGCACAGAAACAGACCCTTCGGTCCAACCAGTCCATGCCGAACATAATCCCAAACTAAATGAGTCCCTCCTGCTTGCATTTGTCCCATATCCCTCCAAACGTTTCTTATTCATCTACTTACCCAAATATCTTTTAAACGTTGCAACTGTACCCACAGGGACCACTTCTTCAGGAGCTTCAGTCCAACACGAACCACTCTCTGTGTAACAGAGTTGCTGCTTATGTCTTTTTAAGTCTCTCTCCTATCGCCTTAAAAATGTGCCTCCCTAGTCTTGAAAAGCCCCATCCTAGGGAAAAGAAACCTCCCATTTGCCCTATCTCTGTACCCTCTCAAGACTTTATAAACCTCTTTAAGCTGATAATCCTTGACTCCAATTTCCTGCCCTTTTCCCATTACCCACGACGTCAGTCACATAATTTGGGACAGATTTCCAAATTGTCTGGGTCGTCTCGGATATGCCAGCCAATGGAAAACTTGCTTGGTTTTGATTCTGGTCCAGGAATGAAAACTAGTTGGGTTTGGTTAGCGGCAGCTGGTCCAGTCTGCCAATGCTGTGAAAATCCATCCCATGATCGACTGCACCATTAAAAACGAGTTACTGACTTATTGACCTGAGAAGAAATTATTTTACTGTGAAAAATGCCTTCCCTTAGCATTGAAGGAACACCCATCTATTGAAGTACACCGTCATGGTCCTGTTCCAGGTTTTACACTGTATCTACAAAATGAAGGATTGAACAGGTCTCTAGAAGGTTCTTTTCTTGTGCAACTCCTGCCTCAGACTCCAACAAATGCAACAGAAAAGGAATTTCAGAATTTTGGACCATTTCAAATTTAGAAACATTTATGAATTCTACAGGTCTGCTTCAATATATTAATCAAATTGTAAATAAATCTGAATACTCGTTTTAGCCTGGCTGCATTGTTCCCACTGTCTTCAAAAAGGATCGAATATCTTGCTTGGTATCCCACATGACCTTTTCACAATAAGTTACAATTTAAAAATTTACATCCCAAAGGATTCGTCTATCTAGAGCTTATTTTAGGGATTTTGGGGGTGGCAATCGTTGTGCCCATGTATCTATCTCACTTTTATTGCTAACTTTAGGACGGTAGCTTTTGCACGCAAATTATATTTTGTACTCTCAACATGTAAAATGCTAGCTGGCATTGTACATTTGTAAATCTTACCCAGCAATTTGAACTTGTATGGTATCTGTATGCATAATAAAATGTCCCAAGATGCTTTACAAGACAAAATTTGAAAGCCAACCTCACAGAGTTATACAACACGGAAACAAATCATTTAGCCCAACTTGTCCATGCTGACCCAGATATCCTGAATTTGCCAGCATCCGGCCCATATCCCTCCAAACCCTTCCTATTCATATACCCCATCCAGATGCCGTTTAAATGTTGCAATTGTACCAGCCTCCACCACTTTCGCCTGGCTGCTCATTCCATAACACACCACCCTCTGTGTGAAAACGTTGCCCCTCAGGTCTCTATTAGATCTTTCCCCTCTCACCTGCGCTCTTTAATTTTGGACTCCACTATCCTGGGAAAAATACCTTGGGTATTCACCCTATCTCCGCTCCTCATGATTTTACAAACCTCTGTTACATCATTCCTCAGCCTCCGCAACTCCAAGGAAAACAGCCCCAGTCCTATTCAGCCTTTCTCTATCTGAAACCCTCCAGTTCTGACAATATCCTTGTCAATCTTTTCTGAACCCTTTCAAGTTGAATGACATATTTCCTATAGCAGGGAGTTCAGAATTTCTCAGTCTATGTTTGGAAAGTTAAAGTCTCCTACTTTTAAGACCCTATCACTCTTACAGATATCTGAGATCACCTCACTAATTTCTCAATTTCCCACTGACTATTGGGCGGGGTCTATACTACAATTCAAATCAGGTGATCATCCCTTTCATATTTCACAGTTTCCCAAAATAACTTCACTGGACATACTCCATGGAATTTCCTCCCTAAGCACAGAAGATATCAGGGTGGGTGACCAAAACTATGCCACGAGAGGTGGTTTTAGACAGCATTTCGAAGGAGGAGAGGGAGAAACAGAAGGGACAGAGACGCTAGTACAGAGTCAGGAGGTATAGGGAGGCTGGTACAGAGACAGGAGGTGTGGGAGGCTGGTACAGAGTCAGGATGTATGGGGAGGCAAGTACAGAGTCAGGAGGTATGGGGAGGCTAGTACAGAGTCAGGAGGTATGGGGAGGCTAGTACAGAGTCAGGAGGTACAGAGACGCTAGTACAGAGTCAGGAGGTATGGGGAGGCTAATACAGAGTCAGGAGGTATGGGGAGGCTAGTACAGAGTCAGGAGGTATGGGGAGGCTGGTACAGAGTCAGGAGGTACAGAGACGCTAGTACAGAATCAGGAGGTATGGGAGGCTAGTACAGAGTCAGGAGGTACAGAGACGCTAGTACAGAGTCAGGAGGTATGGGGAGGCGAGTACAGAGTCAGGAGGTATAGGAAGCTAGTACAGAGTCAGGAGGTACAGAGACGCTAGTACAGAGTCAGGAGGTATGGGGAGGCTGGTACAGAGTCAGGAGGTATGGGGAGGCTAGTACAGAGTCAGGAGGTATAGGAGGCTGGTACAGAGTCAGGAGGTACAGAGACGCTGATACGGAGTCAGGAGGTATGGGGAGGCGAGTACAGAGTCAGGAGGTATAGGAAGCTAGTACAGAGTCAGGAGGTATGGGGAGGCTAGTACAGAGTCAGGAGGTATGGGAGGCTGGTACAGAGTCAGTAGGTATGGGAGGATAATACAGAGTCAGGAGGATGGGGAGGCTGGTACAGAGTCAGGTATGGGGAGGCTAGTACAGAGTCAGGAGGTATGGGAGGCTGGTACAGAGTCAGGAGGTATGGGAGGCTGGTACAGAGTCAGTAGGTATGGGAGGATAATACAGAGTCAGGAGGTATGGGGAGGCTAGTACAGAGTCAGGAGGTAGAGGGAGGCTGGTACAGAATCAGGAGGTATGGGGAGGCTGGTACAGAATCAGGAGGTACAGAGACGCTAGTACAGAATCAGGAGGTATGGGGAGGTTAGTACAGAGCCAGGAGGTATGGGAGGCTAGTACAGAGTCAGGAGGTACAGAGACGCTAGTACAGAATCAGGAGGTATGGGGAGGCTAGTACAGAGTCAGGAGGTATGGGGAGGCTGGTACAGAGTCAGGAGGTATGGGGAGGCTACTACAGAGTCAGGAGGTATGGGGAGGCTAGTACAGAGTCAGGAGGTAGAGGGAGGCTGGTACAGAGTCAGGAGGTATGGGGAGGCTGGTACAGAGACAGGAGGTATGGGGAGGCTAGTACAGAGTCAGGAGGTATGGGAGGCTGGTACAGAGTCAGGAGGTACAGAGACGCTGATACGGAGTCAGGAGGTATGGGGAGGTTAGTACAGAGTCAGGAGGTATGGGGAGGCTAGTACAGAGTCAGGAGGTATGGGGAGGCTAGTACAGAGTCAGGAGGTAGAGGGAGGCTGGTACAGAGTCAGGAGGTATGGGGAGGCTGGTACAGAGTCAGGAGGTATGGGGAGGCTGGTACAGAGTCAGGAGGTATGGGGAGGCTGGTACAGAGTCAGGAGGTATGGGGAGGCTGGTACAGAGTCAGGAGGTATGGGGAGGCTGGTACAGAGTCAGGAGGTATGGGGAGGCTGGTACAGAGTCAGGAGGTATGGGGAGGCTGGTACAGAGTCAGGAGGTATGGGGAGGCTGGTACAGAATCAGGAGGTACAGAGACGCTAGTACAGAGTCAGGAGGTATGGGGAGGCTGGTACAGAGTCAGGAGGTGTGGGGAGGCTGGTACAGAGTCAGGTATGGGGAGGCTAGTACAGAGTCAGGAGGTATGGGAGGCTGGTACAGAGTCAGGAGGTATGGGGAGGCTAGTACAGAGTCAGGAGGTATGGGGAGGCTAGTACTGAGTCA
>NW_025212478.1:0-4047 GCF_004010195.1 Chiloscyllium plagiosum | reverse complement strand
AGAATCAGGAGGTATGGGGAGGCTGGTACAGAGTCAGGAGGTATGGGGAGGCGGGGGAGGCTAGTACAGAGTCTGGAGGTATAGGGAGGCTGGTACAGAGTCAGGTATGGGGAGGCTAATACAGAGTCAGGATGTATGGGGAGGCTACTACAGAGCCACGATGTATGGGGAGGCTAGTACAGAGTCAGGATGTATGGGGAGGCTAGTACAGAGTCAGGAGGTATGGGAGGCTGGTACAGAGTCAGGATGTATGGGGAGGCTAGTACAGAGTCAGGAGGTACAGAGACGCTAGTACAGAGTCAGGAGGTATGGGGAGGCAAGTACAGAGTCAGGAGGTATGGGAGGCTAGTACAGAGTCAGGTATGGGGAGGCTAGTACAGAGTCAGGTATGGGGAGGCTAGTACAGAGTCAGGAGGTACAGAGAGGCCAGTACTGAGTCTTACAAACACACACGAGTTACACAGGGAGCAGATACATCAGTCATTTTGTCGCTGCAAGCTATTTCACCTCCTGCACGTTCAGCAGGCAGCCAGCAGTGAAGTAACTAGTTGGCAGTGTGCTGTAGGTAATGCATCACTCAGTAGGAATGAAATCACACTGTGCTGAAATCATCCTGCAGCAAAGATCAATATTGAGCAGGAGGCCTGCAAAGGTCAGTGAAGACAGACTGACAACATATTAAAGGAAACGGATTAGTTTCCTCACCTGCACTCATTTTGAGCTTTTGAGAATTACTGAAAGATTCTTAAAATGAGACAGTATCCTTGAGAAAGTGTTTGGAATTGGCCGTGGCACGAGGCTGAGGTATGGCTGCCACTCACAATCATGGGTACACACAGTGTCCTTATGTGCACAGGGAATGGAGTTTCGCTGAAGACAATGACTACAGATGGTGGAATATTGAGCCTGGATTCTAGGCTCCAAGGCAGCCCAGAGACACAGTTGTGTTGGTGGAGCTGCCTTCGTTTGTATCATTAAACAAGGACTGAGAAAGAGGAAGAAGGAAGAGCCGGTGGCTTCATTATTCAGTCAGTGAATGTAGGGTTTGGCAGGTTGGGCCTGTCTTTATTGTCCATCCTGAGTTACCCTTGAGTGCTGATTTGTCTTCTAAAACCATTGCTGTAGAGACACACCCAGTGCTTTTAGGGAGGGAAGGAATAGTGATATATTTCCGAGTCAGGTAGTGAGTGGCTTGGAGGGGAACTTGCTGATAGTGGTGTTTTCATGTATCTGCCACCTATAAATTCTGGATGGTACCAGTTGTGGATTTGGAAGGTGCTGTCTAAGAAACTTTGGTGAATTTCTGCAGGGCATCTTGCAGATAGTGCGCGCTGCTACTACTGAGCATCAGTGGTGGAGGGAGTGGATGCTTGTGGATGTGATGCCAATCAAGTGGGCTGCTTTGTCCTGGATGATGTCAAGCTTCTTGAGTGTTGTTGGAGCTTCACCCATCCAGGCCAGTATTCCATCGCAGTTGAAGATGGTGGACAGGATTTGGGAGTCAAGAGGTGAGCTACTCACCGCAAGATTCCGAGCCTCTGAGCAGCTCTTGTAGTCACAGTATTTATGAAGTTAGTCCAGCTCAGTTGCTGGTCAATGGTAACTTCCAAGATGTTGATGGTGGGGGAATTCAATGGTACTAATGCTATTGGATATCTAGATTACCTAGTCTCTGATTGGAAATGGTTATTGCTTGTCTTTTGTGTGGCGTGAATGTTACTTGTCACTTTTCAGCCCAAGCCGAGACATGTTGTCACGGTCTTGCCGCATTTGGCTGTTTCAGTATCTGAGGAGATTTTGAAAATGACACACGGTTAGAGAAAGAGGAGAAAAGAAGGCTTTGAGATAGAGAAGATGTGAGGGAGGAGAAAAGGTAAGAGGGAGGATGAAAAATGAGGGTGTGAGTGATGAAGTAATGAGGGAGAAGGCAGGGAGAAAGAGAGAGAGGTGAAAGTGGGAGTGAGAGAATGAATGCGAGGAGAGAGTGCAAGTGAAAATGAGAGAGGGAATGACAACATTTAAAAAAGGGAAAAAGAGACTGAGAAAAGAAGGCAGAGAACAGAATTTCCCCCATCCTGGATTGTTACGGAAAGGGGCAAATATGGCAAAAATGAAAAGTTCGAAATATCGACATTGTGAAAATGTTTCCCGACTTTCCCCTTGGGACTTTCAGAGTCTTGACATGGAGCGGTGACTCCCTTATTTCCATGGATTTGCATGTCCTCCTTAACCCAACTCGCCTTATTACTGCACCTCTCCCAATTCTCCTCTTCTTTCCTGAGAAACTAGACGTTCCATTTCCTGAGAAACTTGAACGTCAGAGTGGGGCACCTGGCAGCTTGCAAAATACGTGTCCCAAACATCGCCTGAATGTTTAAGATCTTAACACGGAGAAGCAGAAATAGGCCATTCAGCCCATTGAGTCTGCGCTGCCAGTAAATGAGATCCCAGCTGATCTGAGAATTCTCAACCCCACTTTCTGGCTTTTTCCCACAATACCCATACTGCCTGAGGTCAAGTCACTATAGTACTACTGGACCATAGAGAGAAACAACCGGCGCTGGTTTAACCTGAGGGTCATCACGCTTCAGACAAGGGCAGACTCCTTCATGGACTGGGGATTGGTTAGCTCAGTTGGCTGGATGGCTGGCTTGAGCTGCAACGTGACACCAACAAAGTGGGTCAAATTCCCACAGCAGCCCATCGCAGGTGAGATTGCCACGAAGGGGAGTCAGTCATTCCAAATGATCCCGACAAGACGTGTGTCATGGCACCTGTGGTTCTGGCTGAAGTACAAGCCCCGCAATTCGCTGCAAGAGTTGTCCACTTCAGCTTGAGGTCATGTTTCAAGGACCCCTGCACTGTCGAGGAGCATGCTGCTTGCGCGAGATGAGCAAAGCTTACCCGAGACAACCCCTTCCATCCTTTTTGGATGTCTGAGGAGACCACTCATCTCTCACACAGGGGCCGCTTAACCAGGACCAGCAGAGACAGAGACAGTACAGCACACATTCTCACTGCGCAAATGCCTTTACAAAAGTGCCAGATTGCGTATGATGATATAACATCCATGCCACCCACGTGCCCTCAGTGAGTGTTTTCCTTCTTCCCTCTCCCACTCTGTCGGGAGTTCAATCCCAAAGCCTCAGTGGCTGGGTTGGAGACAGCCAGCTGTGGGAGACTTGGGTGCTCCACACGAGGACATTTGGGGCTACAGGGGGTGCAGGTCGACTCAGTCTCCTGCCCAGATGCAGGCTCTCGCTGCCGAGCATAGGCCCAACTGTAGAGTTTGGGCTGATGGGTAGGGGAGAAAGACAGGCCCAGAGACCATCCTGGAGTGGGGGGTCCTCTGTGAGTGTGTGTGTGTGTGTGTGTGGCACCTCAGCGCAGTGTGTGCCAGCTGGCAGCATCTTGTCAACCTGAGGGAGGGAGGCGGTGGGGAATGATCTGGAGTAAGATCCAGGGCCTTAGCTCCTCTCTCACTTGCCATTGATGCTGATAACCTACGGCTAGAGCCATGGGCCTGCAGCTCCACACAGTGAGCCAGCTGACATTTGATCTGGGTCTCCATGGTGGATGCCAACCTCTCCATTCAGATATACCAGACATATACACTCCAGAGCCAGCATGGCATGGGTGGGCTCATTCTGCTACAAATTACTGACTGCCCCCTGCCTGATTGTATATTTGGACAAACTCGTCTGTGGCTGACACCATGGGGTCACCTGAGGCTGGGGTAGGTGCCAGTCTCCAGCAGATTAAAAATTAGACTGCCCGATGTATTGGGACAGCAATGCATGATAGAACGACAAGGCTGACACAGGACCAGCTGGACACTGAGGTCTCCTCCTTCCCCAGCTGAGAGGTTGGAGGAGTTAGTCATTTGGGTGGCTCAGCACTATTGGCCCAGTTTACAGGACTATTCCTCCTGCAATGAGACATAAGGTGGATAGAAGAACAATTCACAGTAATGCAAGAGGAGGGGAGGGGGCAAGGTGTGTGGAGTGAGTGTGTAGGAAAGGAGGGGGTGAAGTGTATGGAGTGAGT
>NW_025212477.1:16089-26948 GCF_004010195.1 Chiloscyllium plagiosum | reverse complement strand
GCTGTGGATCTGGAACAGCAGTGTGCGGGCAGTGAGTCTGGGAAAGCAGTGTGTGGGCATTCAGTCTGGAGCAGCAGTGTGTGGGCATTCAGTCTGTAGCAGAAATGTTTGGGCAGTGGATCTGGAACAGCAATGTGTGGGCAGTGGTCCTGGAGCACCACTGTGTTGGCAATGAGCCTACAAAGCAGTGTGTGGATAGTGAGTCTGGAACAACAGTGTGTGGGCAGTCGGTCTGGAATGGCAGTGCGCAGGCAATGGGTCCTGAAACAGCAGTGTGTGGGCAGTGAGTCTGGAACAATAGTGTGTGTGCAGTGGGTCTGGAACAGCAGTGTGTGGGCAGTGGGTCTGGAGCAACAGATTGTGGGCAGTGGGTGTAGAACAGCAGAGAGTGGGCAGTGAGTTGGGAATAGCTGTGTGTGCACAGTGTGTCCAGAACAGCAGAGTGTGGGCAGTTGGTCTGGAACAGCATTGTGTGGGCAATGAGTCTGGAACAGGAGTGTGTGGGATGTGAGTCCTGGAACAGCAGTGTGTGGGCAATGAGTCTGGAACAGCAGTGTGTGGGCAATGAGTCTGGAACAGCAGTGTGTGGGATCTGAGTCCTGGAACAGCAGTGTGTGGGCAATGAGTCTGGAACAGCAGTGTGTGGTCAGTGAGTCTGGAACAGCAGTGTGTGGCAAGTTCATCTAGAACAGCAGTGTATGCAGTGGTTCTGGAACAGCATTCTGTCAGCAGTGAGCCTGGAACAGCAGTGTTAGAATTTTAATTAGAATTAGAATTAGATTTAGATTTAGAATTAGAATGAGAGTTAGAAATAGAATTCAAATCTCTACTTTATGGAAACAGGCCTTTTAGCCAAAAAAGTCCACACCGACCCTCTGAAGTGTATCCCACCCAGACCCAGTCCGCTACCCTATTATTCTGGATTTCCTCTGACTAAAGCATGTAATCTACACATCTCTGAACACTATGGGCAATTTAGTGTGGCCAATTCACCAAACCTGCACATCTTTGGACATTGGGAGGATACCGGAGCAGCCGGAGGAAAGCAACGCAGACACGGGGACAATGTGCAAGCTCCACACAGTCGCCTGATGATGAAAACGATCCCAGGTCCCTGGTGCTGTGAGGCAGCAATGCTTACCACTGACCACCATGCTGCACTATGTGGGCAGTGAGTCTGGAACATCTGTGTGTGGGCAGTGAGTCCTGGAACAACAGTGTGTGGGCCGTGAGTCCTGGAACAGCAGTGTGAAGGCAGTGAGTCTGGAACATCTGTGTGTGGGCAGTGAGTCCTGGAACAGCAGTGTGTGGGCAGTGAGTCTGGAACATCTGTGTGTGGGCTGTGAGTCTTGGAACAGCAGTGTGTGGGCAGTGAGTCTCTCACAGCAGTGTGTGGGCAGTGAGTCCTGGAATAGTAATATCTGGGTGGTGAATCTGGAGCAGCAGTGCGCGGGCAGTGAGTCCTAGAACAGCAGTGTGTGGGCAGTGAGTCTGGAACAGCAGTGTGTGGGCAGTGAGTCTCTCATAGCACTGTGTGGGCAGTGATTCTGGAACAGCAGTGTGTGGGCAGTGAGACTCACACAGCAGTGTGTGGGCAGTGAGTCCTGGAATAGTAATATCTGGGTGGTGAATCTGGAACAGCAGTGCGCGGGCAGTGAGTCTGAAACAGCAATGTGTATGGAGCAAGTCCTCGAATATCAGTGTGTGGGCAGTGAGTCTAAAACAGCAGTATGTGGGCAGTGAGTCCTGGAACAGCAGTGTGTATGCAGCAAGTCCTGGAACAGCAGAGTGTGTGCAGTGAGTCTGGAACAGCAGTGTGTGAGCAGTGAGTCTGGATCAGCAGTGTGTGGGCACTGAGACCTGGAACAGCAGTGTGTGGGCACTGAGTCTGGAACAGCAATATGTTGGCAGTGATTCTGGAACAGTAATATGTGCGCAGAGATTCTGGAACTGCAGTGTGTGGGCAGTGAGTCCTGGAACAGCAGTGTGTGGGCAGTGAGTCTGGAACAGCAGTGTGTGGGCAGTGAGTCCCGGCACTGCAATGTGTGGGCATTGAGTCAGGAACAGCAATGTGTGTGCAGTGAGTCTGCAACAGTATTATGTAATCTGATAGCCTGGAACAACAGTTTGTGGGCAGTGTGTCTGGAACAGCAGTGTGTGGGCAGTGAGTCTCTCAGAGCAGTGTGTAGGCAGTGAGTCCTTGAACAGCAGTGTGTGGGCAGTGAGTCTCGCAGAGGAGTGTGTGAGCAGTGAGTTTCACGCAGCAGTGTGTGGGCAGTGAGACCTGGAACAGCAGAGTGTGTGCACTGAGTCTGGAACAGCAGTGTGTGAGCCGTGTGTCTGGAATGGCAGTGTGTGGGCAGTGAGTCCTGGAACGGCAGTGTGGGCAGTGAGTCTGGAACAGCAGTGCGGGCAGTGAGTCCTGAAATAGCAGTGTGGGCCGTGAGACTGGAACAGCAGTGGGCGGGCAGTGAGTCTGGAACAGCAGTGTGTGGGCCATGAGTCCTAAAACAGCAGTGTGTAGGCAATGAGTCCTGGAACTGCAGTGTGTGGGCGGTGAGTCTCTCAAAGCAGTGTGTGGGCTGTGAGTCCTTGAACAGCAGTGTGTGGGCTGTGAGTCTCGCAGAGCAGTGTGTGGGCAGTGACTCCTGGAGCAGCAGAGTGTGTGCACTGAGTCTGGAACAGCAGTATATGAGCAGTGAGTCCTGGAAAAGCAGTATGTGGGCTGTGAGTCTGAAACAGCATTGTGTGGACAGTGAGTCCTGGAACTGCAGTGTGTGGGCAGTGAGTCCTGGAACAGCAGAGTGTGTGCACTGAGTCTGGAACAGCAGTATGTGAGCAGTGAGTCCTGGAACAGCAGTGTGTGGGCAGTGGGTCTGGAACAACAGTTTGTGGGCAGTGAATCCTGGAACAGCAGTGTGTGGGCAGTGGGTTTAGAACATAGGTGTGTGCAGTGGGTCTGGGTCAGGGATGACCGTGGAGGAACAATGGCGGATATTTCTGTGCATAATGCAGAAGTTGCAGGATCAGTTCAATCCTAAAAGGAAGAAAGATCCCAGGAGGAGGCATGGGCGGCCGTGGCTGACGAGGGAAGTAAAGAAACATATAAAGTTAAAAGAGAAAAAGTATAACATAGCTAAGATAAGTGGGAAAACTGAGGACTGGGAAGCTTTTAAAGAGCAACAGAGGATTACTAAGAAGGAAATACGCAGAGGAAGGGCAGTACAGAGAGATCTGGGGGTTCTTGTACACCACTCAATGAAGGTAAGCATGCAGGTACAGCAGGTAGTGAAGAAGGCTAATAGCATGCTGGCCTTCATAACAAGAGGGATTGAGTATAGAAGCAAAGAGGTCCTTCTGCAGCTGTACAGGGCCCTGGTGAGACCACACCTGGAGTACTGTGTGCAGTTCTGGTCTCCAAATTTGAGGAGAGACATTCTGGCTATTGAGGGAATGCAGCGTAGGTTCACGAGGTCAATTCCTGGAATGGCGGGATTACCTTACACTGAAAGACTGGAGCGACTGGGCTTGTGTACCCTTGAGTTTAGAAGACTGAGAGGGGATCTGGTTGAGACATATAAGATGATCAAAGGATTGGACACTCTGGCGGCAGGCAACATGTTTCCGCTGCGGGGTGAGTGCCGAAACAGAGGACACAGCTTAAAAATACGGGGTAGACCATTTAGGACAGAGATGAGGAGAAACTTCTTCACCCAGAGAGTGGTGGCTGTGTGGAATGCTCTGCCCCAGAGGGCAGTGGAGGCCCAGTCTCTGGATTCATTTAAGAAAGAGTTGGATAGAGTTCTCAAGGATAGTGGAATCAAGGGTTATGGAGATAAGGCAGGAACAGGATACTGATTAAGGATGATCAGCCATGATCATATTGAATGGTGGTGCAGGCTGGAAGGGCAGAATGGCCAACTCCTGCACCTATTGTCTATTGTCCGCCTTTCCTGACTGCCACGCGCAGACAGCGTGCAGCCCCAATCCCTTTCTTTCCGCCTTTCTTGCTGATTTTGGCAGCGCTCCGCTCTCCTCCCCTCCGTGTCTCGTGCCTGCAGGAGACTGATGCCAGGCACAGCAGCAGCAGCAAAAATAACCTGCCGCTCCATTGCCTGGCACAAGACAAGTGCAGAGGGGTGACTTGAGCAGCCACTGCTGGCGGAAAAAGCCTACTGCACCTGGTATTCCCAGGCGGTCTCCCATCCAAGTACTAACCAGGCCTGAGTCTGTTTAGCTTCCGAGATCAGACGAGATCGGGCGTTTTCAGACTAGTATGGCCGTAGGCGCTGGCCCCTGCCTTTTCTCCCTACTTCAAGGCGTGCTGGCCAGCCACATTTTCTTTCTTGCTCTTTCTCTTTATCCCCTTTGGCTTTTTTTTCTCTTTTCTCTTTGCTCTTCCTCCTCCGTGCGTGCTTCCCTCCCTCCGTCCCTCCAGCTGCCTTTCAGGCCAGCCCTTGCCCACCAGGCTCCTGTAGTCTCCCACATCCCCACACAGGCCAACTGCAAGCCCTCCCCCTGCTTCATAGGGCTGCAGCCTGCATTCTCTCATCCTTCCACACTCCTCCCCCCCTCCATTTCGGAATGCCGGGCACTGGCCAGTGGGGTACCGCACGGATCAGTACTGGGACCGCAGCTTTTTACAATCTATCTTCAGGATATACAAGATGGTATTAGCAATAACATTCGCAAATTTCATCAGCTGGGTGGCAGGGTGAAATGTGATGAGGATGTTAGGAGATTACAGGGTGACCTGGACAAGTTAGGTGAGTGCTCAGATGCATGGCAGATGCACTTTCACGTGGATAAATGGATCCTTATCCACTTTGGTGGCAAGAACAGGAAGGCAGATTACCACCTAAGTGGAATCAATTTAGGTAAAGGGGCAGTACAGAGAGATCTGGGGGTTCTTGTACACCACTCAATGAAGGTAAGCATGCAGGTACAGCAGGTAGTGAAGAAGGCTAATAGCATGCTGGCCTTCATAACAAGAGGGATTGAGTATAGAAGCAGCGAGGTTCTTCTGCAGCTGTACAGGGCCCTGGTGAGACCACACCTGGAGTACTGTGTGCAGTTCTGGTCTCCAAATTTGAGGAGAGACATTCTGGCTATTGGGGGAATGCAGCGTAGGTTCACGAGGTCAATTCTTGGAATGGCGGGATTACCTTACACTGAAAGACTGAAGCGACTGGGCTTGTATACCCTTGAGTTTAGAAGACTGAGAAGGGATCTGATTGAGACTTATAAGATTATTAAAGGATTGGACATTCTGGAGGCAGGAAACATGTTTCCGCTGATGGGTGAGTGCCGAACCAGAGGACACAGCTTTAAAATACGGGGTAGATCATTTAGGACAGAGATGAGGAGAAACTTCTTCACCCAGAGAGTGGTGGCTGTGTGGAATGCTCTGCCCCAGAGGGCAGTGGAGGCCCAGTCTCTGGATTCATTTAAGAAGGAGTTGGATAGAGCTCTCAAAGATAGTGGAATCAAGGGTTATGGAGATAAGGCAGGAACAGGATACTGATTAGGAATGATCAGCCATGATTATATTTAATGGCGGTGCAGGCTCGAAGGGCTGAATAGCCTACTCCTGCACCTATTGTCTATTGTCTAACAACAGTGTGTGGGTAGTGAATCCTGGAACAGCAGTGTATGGGCAATGAGTTGGAACAGCAGGGAGTGGCGGTGAGTCTCGAACAGCAGTGTGAGGGCAGTGAGTCTGCAACAGTAATATGTAATCTGAGAATCTGGAACAGTAGTGTGTGTTGGCAGTGAGTCTATCACAGCATTGTGTGGACCGTGAGTCCTTCAACAGCAGTGTGTGGGCAATGAGTCAGGAAGAGCAGTGTGTGGGCAGTGAGTCCTGGAACAGCAGTGTGAGTCTGGATCATCAGTTTGCAGGCACTGGGTGTTGAACAGCAGTGTATGGGAATCATGTCTGGAGCAAAAGAGTATGGGCAGAGGTTCTGGAATTACAGTGTGCAAGCAGTGAATCTGGAACTGCAACATGTGGGCAGTGGGTCCTGGAACAACAGTGTTTGGGCAGTGAGTCTAGAAAAACAGTGTTTGGGCAGTGAGTCTGGAACAGCAGTGTGTGGGCAGTGAGTCTCGAACAGCAGAATGTGTGGGCAGTGTGTGCTGGAACAGCAGTGTGTATGCAGAGAGACTGGAACAGCAGTGTGTGGGCAGTGACCCAGGTAGTGCAGTGCGCGGGCAGTGAGTGCTGAAACAGCAGTGTGTGGGCTGTGCGTCTGGAACAGCAGTATATGGGCATTGAGTCAGGAGCAGCTGTGTGTGTGCGCAGTGAGTTTGGAACAGTAATATGTGTGCAGAGATTCTGTAACAGCAGTATGTGGGCAGTGAGTCCAGTAACAGCAGTGTGTGGGCAGAGGGTCTGGAACAGCAATGTGTGTGCCGTGAGTCTGCAATAGTAATATGTAATCTGAGAGTCTGGAACAGTAGTGTGTATTGGCAGTGAGCCTATCACAGCATTGTGTGGACCGTGAGTTCTTCAACAGCAGTTTGTATGCAGTGAGTCCAGGAACAGCAGTGTGTGGGCACTGAGGCTGAAACAGGAGTGTGTGGGCAGTGAGTCCTGGAACTGCAGTGTGTGTGCAGTGAGTCTGGAACAACAGTGTGTGGGCAGTGTGCCCTGGAACAGAAATGTCTAGCCAGTGAGTCTGGAAAAGCAGTGTGTGTGCAGTGAATCTGGAATGGCAGTGTATGGGCAGTGAGTCCTGGAACAACAGTGTGTGGGCAGTGTGCCCTGGAACAGAAATGTCTAGCCAGTGAGTCTGGAAAAGCAGTGTGTGTGCAGTGAATCTGGAACAGCAGTGTGTGGACAGTGAGTCTGGAAGAGCTACGTGTGTGCAGTGATTCTGGAAAAGCAGTGTGTGGGCAGTGAGACCTGGAACAGCAGTGTGTGGGCACTGAGTCTGGAACAGCAGTGTGTGGGCAGTGAGTCCTGGAAGAGCAGTATATGGGCAGTGAATCCTAGATCAGCAGTGTGTGGGCCGTGAGTCCTGGAAGAGCAGTATATGGGCAGTGAATCCTAGATCAGCAGTGTGTGGGCAGTGAGTTCTGGAAGAGCAGTGTATGGGCAGTGAATCCTAGATCAGCAGTGTGTGGGCCGTGAGTCCTGGAAGAGCAGTGTGTGGGCACTGAGTCCTGAAACAGCAGTTTGTAGGCTGTGCGTCTGGAACAACAATGTGTGGCACTGAGTCAGGAGCAGCCGTGTGTGTGCAGTGAGTCTGGAACAGTAATATGTGTGAAGAGAGTCTGGAACAGCAGTGTGGGCAGTGAGTCCTGGAACAGCAGTGTTTGGGCAGTGAGTCCTGAAACAGCAGTGTGGCGGCAGTGAGTCTCGAACAGCAGTGTTTGGGCAGTGAATCCTGAAACAGCAGTGTGTGTGCAGTGAGTCCTGAAACAGCAGTGTGTCGGCAGTGAGTCTCGAACAGCAGTGTGTGGGCAGTGAATCCTGAAACAGCAGTGTGTGGGCAGTGAGTCCTAGAACAGTGGTGTGGGCACTGAGTCTGGAACGACAGTGTGTGGGCAGTGAGTCAGATACAGCGGTGTGTGGACAATGAGTCTCAAACAGCAGTGTGTAAGCAGTGAGTCCTAAAACAGCAGTGTGTGGGCAGTGAGTCCTGGAAGAGCAGTATTTGGGCAGTGTGTGGGCAGTGAGACCTGAAACAGCAGTTTGTGGGCAGTGAGTCTGGAAGAGCAGTGTGGACAGTGATTCTGGAACAGCAGTGTTTGGGCAGTGAGTCCTGAAACAGCAGTGTGTGGGCAGTGAGTCCTGAAACAGCAGTTTGTGGGCTGTGCGTCTGGAACAGCAATGTGTGGCACTGAATCAGGAGCAGTGAGTCTGGAACAGCAGTGCGTGGTCAGTGAATCTGGAAGAGCTACGTGTGTGCAGTGATTCTGGAAAAGCAGTTTGGGCAGTGAATCCTGAAACAGCAGTGTGTGGGCAGTGAGTCCTGAAAGAGCAGTGTGTGGGCAGAGGGTCCTGGAACAGCAGAGTGTATGGGCAGTGAGTCTCGAACAGCAGTGCGTGGGCAGTGAGTCTCGAACAGCAGTGTTTGGGCAGTGAATCCTGAAACAGCAGTGTGTGGGCAGTGAGTCCTGAACAGCAGTGCGTGGGCAGTGAGTCTCGAACAGCAGAGTGTGTGCAGTGATTCTGGAAAAGCAGTGTGTGGGCAGTGTGACCTGGAAAAGCAGTGTGTGGGCAGTGATACCTGGAACAGCAGTTTGTGGGCAGTGAGTCTGGAAGAGCAGTGTGGACAGTGATTCTGGAACAGCAGTGTTTGGGCAGTGAGTCCTGAAACAGCAGTGTGTGGGCAGTGAGTCCTGAAACAGCAGTTTGTGGGCTGTGCGTCTGGAACAGCAATGTGTGGCACTGAATCAGGAGCAGCCGTGTGTGTGCAATGAGTCTGGAACAGTAATTTGTGTGACGAGAGTCTGGAACAGCAGTGTGGGCAGTGAGTCCTGGAACAGCAGTGTTTGGGCAGCGAGTCCTGAAACAGCAGTGTGTCGGCAGTGAGTCTCGAACAGCAGTGTTTGGGCAGTGAATCCTGAAACAGCAGTATGTGGGCAGTGAGTCCTGAAACAGCAGTGTGTCGGCAGTGAGTCTCGAACAGCAGTGTTTGGGCAGTGAATCCTGAAACAGCAGTGTTTGGGCAGTGAATCCTGAAACAGCAGTGTGTCGGCAGTGAGTCTCGAACAGCAGTGTTTGGGCAGTGAATCCTGAAACAGCAGTGTGTGGGCAGTGAGTCCTGAAAGAGCAGTGTGTGGGCAGTGAGTCCTGGAACAGCAGAGTGTATGGGCAGTGAGTCTCGAACAGCAGTGTGGCGGCAGTGAGTCTCGAACAGCAGTGTTTGGGCAGTGAATCCTGAAACAGCAGTGTGTGGGCAGTGAATCCTGGAACAGCGGTGTGGGCAGTGAGTCTGGAATGGCAGTGTGTGGGCAGTGAGTCAGATACAGCGGTGTGTGGACAGTGAGTCTCAAACAGCAGTGTGTCAGCAGTGAGTCCTAAAACAGCAGTGTGTGGGCCGTGAGTCCTGGAAGAGCAGTGTGTGGGCACTGAGTCCTGAAACCAGTTTGTGGGCTGTGCGTCTGGAACAGCAATGTGTGGCACTGAATCAGGAGCAGCCGTGTGTGTGCAATGAGTCTGGAACAGTAATATGTGTGAAGAGAGTCTGGAACAGCAGTGTGGGCAGTGAGTCCTGGAACAGCAGTGTTTGGGCAGTGAATCCTGAAACAGCAGTGTGTGGGCTGTGAATCCTGAAACAGCAGTGTGTGGGCAGTGAGTCCTGAAACAGCAGTGTGTCGGCAGTGAGTTTCGAACAGCAGTGTTTGGGCAGTGAATCCTGAAACAGCAGTGTATGGGCAGTGAGTCCTGAACAGCAGTGCGTGGGCAGTGAGTCTCGAACAGCAGAGTGTGTACAGTGATTCTGGAAAAACAGTGTGTGGGCAGTGCGACCTGGAAAAGCAGTGTGTGGGCAGTGAGACCTGAAACAGCAGTTTGTGGGCAGTGAGTCTGGAAGAGCAGTGTGGACAGTGATTCTGGAACAGCAGTGTTTGGGCAGTGAGTCCTGAAACAGCAGTGTGTGGGCAGTGAGTCTCAAACAGCAGTGTGTGAGCAGTGAGTCCTAAAACAGCAGTGTGTGGGCAGTGAGTCTCTCATAGCAGTGTATGGGCAGTGAATCCTAGATCAGCAGTGTCTGGGCTGTGAGTCCTAAAACAGCAGTTTGTGGGCTGTGCGTCTGGAACAGCAATGTGTGGGCACTGAGTCAGGAGCAGCCGTATGTGTGCAGTGAGTCTGCAACAGTAATATGCGTGAAGAGAGCCTGGAACAGCAGTGTGGGCAGTGAGTCCTGGAACAGCAGTGTGGGGAGTGAGTCCTGGAACAGCAGTGTGGACAGTGATTCTGGAACAGCAGTGTGGGCAGTGAGTCCTGGAACAGCAGTGTGGGCAATGAGTCCTGGAACAGCAGTGTGGACAGTGATTCTGGAACAGCAGTGTTTGGGCAGTGAGTCCTGAAACAGCAGAGTGTGTGGGCAGTGAGTCTGGAACAGCAGTGCATGGGCAGTGAGTCTCGAACAGCAGAGAGTGTGCAGTGATTCTGGAAAAGCAGTGTGTGGGCAGTGAGACCTGGAACAGCAGTTTGTGGGCAGTGAGTCTGGAACTGCAGTGTGGACAGTGATTCTGGAACAGCAGTGTTTGGGCAGTGAGTCCTGAAACAGTAGTGTGTGGGCAGTGAGTCTGAAACAGCAGTGTGTAAGCAGTGAGTCCTAAAACAGCAGTTTGTGGGCTGTGCATCTGGAACAGCAATGCGTTGGCACTGAGTCAGGAGCAGCCGTGTGTATGCAGTGAGTCTGGAACGGTAGTATGCGTGAAGTGAGTCTGGAACAGCAGTGTGGGCAGTGAATCCTGGAACAGCAGTGTGGGCAGTGAGTCTGGAACAGCAGTGTGGACAGTGAGTCTGGGGAAGAGCTACGTGTGTGCAGTGATTCTGGAAAAGCAGTGTGTGGGCAGTGAGACCTGGAACAGCAGTTTGTGGGCAGTGAGTCTGGAACTGCAGTGTGGACAGTGATTCTGGAACAGCAGTGTTTGGGCAGTGAGTCCAGAAACAGAAGTGTGTGGGCAATGAGTCCTGAAATAGCAGTGTATGGGCAGTGAGTCTGGAACAGCAGTGCGTGGTCAGTGAATCTGGAAGAGCTACGTGTGTGCAGTGATTCTGGAAAAGCAGTGTGTGGGCAGTGAGACCTGGAACAGCAGTTTGTGGGCAGTGAGTCTGGAACTGCAGTGTGGACAGTGATTCTGGAACAGCAGTGTTTGGGCAGTGAGTCCAGAAACAG
>NW_025212477.1:0-13252 GCF_004010195.1 Chiloscyllium plagiosum | reverse complement strand
ACAAAAGAGTAAAAACTGATTGCATTAAAACTTAGGAGTTATGGACCAACATTCATTATTTCCAAAACAAATATAACATGTTTTCCGTGATACATGTCTTTAAATTTGGGCAATATAAAGATAGGAAAGGTTTAGAAGGATATAGGCCAGGTGCAGGGAAACGGGGTGAGCATGGATGAACATTTTGGTCAACATGAACCAGTTTGGGCTAAAGGGCCTGTCTCCATGCTGTAGGATTCTATGACACTATGATAGTTTATGTCGCTCTGTGGAGCCCCCATGTTGGTTTCGAGAGAGCTCCAGGTTCTGAATGAACTCTTATCGTTTCAAAGTGCAGTTGATGTGTGCACCTGTATTGAACGTGATACTGTTCACAAATCAGTCAGCAGCCACCTTCTGATACTGTTAACCATTCCTACCAGCTTCTGACCTCCGAACAGAACACGAGTCTGTCTTCTCGACCACAAAGCTAGTCTATTTTAGCTAAAAGCTGTTCCTTGGTTCAAGGAGACAGAGTCCTTGATTTTTTTCAGAGGGGCAATAAAACAGGACCTGACTCCGGTCAGTCTGGTTTGGTACATAGATGAAAAGGATTTCCAGAAGCCTTCTGCATATATGTAAACAGATAAGACTTCAGAACAAATTGGTCAAGCCTTTGAAGTGACCAAGATAAAGAAAGAAGAGTGGTCAGTTCTTTTATTCGACTGAGCTGAGCTGAGCTGAGCAGTTTTTAGTTGAATCTTGAACTGGGAAGTTCAACAGGGAGCTGTGCGGAACCTCTCTCTCTTTTCTGCTTACCAACTTCAAACTGCAAGCATGTGTTCCATTCCTAATGGGTTTTAAAGGGAATTTGCTTATTGGGACTGTTGTGTGTATTCGGCACAGCATAAGTAAGTGTAGTTGGATAGGTTGAATTTTGTCGGGGTTCTTTAATCTGTTTTTTGTGTTTCATTGTAAAATTTTGTGAATTTACAGGTATTGTTTAGGATACAACCTAGGTATCTTACTCCGGGTAATTGTCATTGAAACTTACCAAAACAAGTTGCAAAGTTCTGCTCGCAGCTGCCTGCTGAAGAATGTTTTGAGTGGTCTAGTCGAGTCCATAACAGTTTGGGGGCTCTTTGTGGGATTTTAAACAGCGAGTGGTAGGTGCTAGTCTCTTTATTTCGGATATTGGTTTCGTTGAGTAGACAAAGCTTGGGATAGTAATGGCTCTTTCACTCGCCAGAAGTTTTCTGGATGTGGGCGCAGTGACTTTGGAGGTTTTACAATAGGTGAATGACACAAAGTTGAAAGAATTAGCAGAGAAGCTGCAATTGGAACTGACTGCTTCTGTGAGGAAAGGAGAGATAATTACAGCAGGAGATCATCAATTCAACATGATGAAGAAGCCATCAGAATCCACAGAGCGAGCAAGAATTCAATTGCAAATGAAGCAGCATGAGTTAGCAGCGAGGGATAAGGAAAGGGCAGCAGAAATGAAACAGTTTGAGTTACGATGAAAGAAAGAAGAGAGGGAAAAGAGAGAACAGCAGAAGAGAGACAAAATAGAGAGCATCAGAGGAGAAAGAAAGACAGAGCTTTTGAAAAGCAAAAAAAAGCCTTACACTTAAAAAGGAAAGTCAGCGTAAAATTCTGGAGTTAAAGGCTGAGGTTATACTTAGTCAGGAAAAGATTGAGGATGAGTAAGCATTGACTAAATTTGATGAGAAGGATGTGGAAGTCTTTTTCAACTCATTTGAAAAGGTGGCGAAACAAATGCAGTGGCCAGAGGCAATGTGGGTTTAATGATCTAAACGAAACTTGAAGGTAGAGCTAGTGAGGTATTCACATCTCTATCAGAGGAGGTATCTGGGGAGTATGAGGACGTGAAAAAAGGCCATTTTAAGTGAGCTTGTACCAAAAGGTTATAGGCAACCTTTCAGGAATCTAAGGAGGGATCCTGGTCAAACCTCGGTTGAGTTTGAATGGATCAAACAGAGTAATTTCGATATATGATTAAGAGCTTTAAAAATCAAGCAAACCTATGATGCCCTTCGAGAGGAAAGTATTTTGGATGATTTCAAAAATTCACTGCTTGAAGTAATGCGAACTCCTGTGGAAGAGCAGAGAGTGATAACATCAAGGTTCGCAGCTGACGTGGCTGATGATTATGAACTGGTCCATAAACTCGGCTTCGCTTCCAGACTCAATGTTAGTCCATGCGGAATACAAATATCCTCACGTGGAAAGGGAAATGTAGATCACAGTGAAGATCATTAGGATCATTTGCCACAGGGTCAAAAAGGAAACCCTTGATGGGGACAAAGAAGTTCAAAGGCTCTGGTGTTTTCATTGTAATAAAGTGGGCGACACAAAATCACAGTGTTGGTGGGCTAGGAGAAACCCAGATGTAGGAAAACCAGCCAAGCCTGGGAGTTTTGTTGGAAAGTAACAAACAACACAAGGGTAGTTAGACAACTGCCTCAGAATGTACAGGATGATCAGAGGTTGATCAAGGAAGATGTGCTAGATCTGCTTAACAAATATACATGCAAGGGTAAAGTTTATTCACATAGGCCAATAGTAATTGGTAAGGAGGTTCCAATATTAAATGACACAGGATCTTCTCAGTCTGAAATGTTGAGGGATGAGGAGATATGCACTCCTGAGGGACTATTGTCAGAAAATATAAACATGTGCGACTCCGGGCCAAAGTGGTTGTGCTCTATAAGTGAATTGTATGATGAACGGGGGAGTGGTGAGCTCTTTTAACTGAACGAACTGAGCTGAGCTGAGCACTTTTCAGCTGAGTCTTGAACTGGGAAGTTCAACAGGGAGCTATGTGGAAACTCCTTCTCTTTTCTGACCTTCAACTTCAATCTGGAAGCATGTGTTCCATTTATACTGTTTTTTATTCGGAGTTTGCTTATTGGAACAGTTGTGTATATTCCAAAACAACATAATTAAGTCTAGCTGAATATGTTGAATTGTGTCAGGGTTCTTTATTCTGCTCTTTGTGTTTCATTGCGTAATTTTATGAATAAAGGTTTTGTCTGTTTTAAAATCTGGTAGTCAATGAAGCTAAAGTACCCCGGGTAATTTTCATTGTACACTTACCGAAACAATTCGCGAAGCTATGCTCTGGGCTGCCTGGTTAAGAATGTTTTGAGTGGTCTAGCCTAGTCCATAACATCTCGCAGATGGAACATGCCTCCTTGGGACTTGCTACAAACCAATCACTTTCCCTCCTCATGGTCAGCAAACCATATTAACATAACACATGTGTACCAATAGCAATGGAGCCAGGAGGAACAACATGGAGCAGTCTGTCTGTTCAGTATCTGCTTCATTGGTTTGTCATGTTGCAGCATCAAAGACATCCTCGTATTTCAGTGTAACTTTTAGGATGGACTGAATGACCTCTTCTGCTCACGTGTCAATGTCTTGCGGGACTAAATGTCTTCCGCCTGGCCTGAGGGCAGAGGTTCAAGGACTTCAATGGGCAACCAATGGTTCCTGCCTACCAGCATGTTGTGCTGACTAGACTATCCTCCTGAGTTACAGGAGACAAACAGGAGGCGGGAAGAACACAGCAAGCCAGGCAGCATCATGAGGTATGAAAGTCAACATTTAAGGTTTAACAGTTCTTCAGGATTGGGAGTGAGGGGTAGTGGGAGCTGCAGATAAAGAGGGAAGGGAGTGTTTGGGGTGGGGAGAGCAGCGGGATAGTGAGGTACGGATACGTGGACACAAGTGGTGAATGCAACCTGGTTGGGCGATGGGAAGGATGGATCCAGTTGGGAGCTGGAAGGGGGGGTCGTAAGCTGGAATGGAAGGGAGGATTATAGGCAGAAAATGGAGTAATGACATGGATAGTAAGGTTATTTCAAATTGGAGAATTCAATGTTGCGTCGTCCAGGTGGTAGGATTGCCAGGCAAATGAGGTAGTGTTCCTCCAATTTACGGTCTGCCTCACCAAGGCAACAGAGGAGGCCAGGCATGGATATGTCGAAAAGGGATTGGAAAAAGGAATTCAAATGGGCGGTAACTGAGAGGTCATGTTGGCCCCTGCAGGCTCGGCTGTGATGCTCGGTGATATGTGCCTTTAGTTTATGTTCGGTCTCCCCGATGTAGAGAAGACCACATCGGGAGCACCTGATGCAGTAAATTCGTTTGGAAGAGAGGCAGGTGAACCTCTTTCTGAACTGCAAGTACTGTTTGAAGCCCTATAAGGAGGTGGAGGAGGTGGTGTTCCAGCAGGTGCATCTTTTGCGGTTGCAGGAGAAGGTACCTGGTGGTTATGGGGGAGATTGGTGGGGGGTGTGGCACGATAATGAAGGGGAAAGTCTTCTGAGAGATGTGCCAGGTGGTGGAATCCAAACCTAGTTTACTGCATCTGGTGCACCCGATGTGTTCTTCACTGCATCAGGAAGACCAAATGCAAATGACGTGAATGTTTTGCTGAGTATCGCAGTTAGGCTTCTCAGGGCTGACCTGACCTCCCAGTCACTTTATATTTCAAGTCTCCCTCCCAATCCCTTTCTGACATGGCCATCCTTGACCTTCTCCATTGCCACAATGAACCAAACCATAAATTGGAGGAACAAGATCTCATATGTCACCTGTGCAGCCTCCACCCCAGGGACTCAACACTGAATTCTCCAATTTCAAATAGCCTCCCTTCCAAACCTCCGCCTCCCTTCCAAGGCTGTCCCCTCCCTTCCCTTCCTCTGATCAACCCTTCAACCAGCTACCAACTGTATTCAGTTCTCCCATCACCAACCGGCTGATACCCTTTATCTGTGTTCACTTATGCCCATCTCGCCACTCTGCCTCCTCCTCCCTCACCGCCCCTTTATCTTTCGACCCCCTTACTCCTAACCACAGTCCTGACGAAGAGTTATATCCTAGGCGTTCATTTCTCAACGTCTTGACGCTGCCTTGCTTATTCTGTTCTTACAGCCTCCTGTATGTCTATTTTGGATTCCAATAGCTGCTGTTTTTTTTAATTGTCTTCTTGTGGGATAAGCCGGAGACAGGAAATGTGTTGAGCCTGTTGTTATCCAATAGATCTGATGGGATGAATGGCTTTCTTACATTACTGTGAAACCAGCTAGAATTGCTCTAGGGGTTCCTTTCTTTTAACATGAAAATGTTTAGTGCCCAGCAATGCTTTTGATTAATGTTACCTATACATTAACAGCACAAACTTGAATGTTGTCCAGTTATTATACTTTAGTACCTGAGGAGGTGACTCATTGTTATGAACATTGTATAATCTTCACAGAACATCCCTACCTCTGATAGTACGGCAGAGGGAAAAACATTGATGAAGCAACTGAAGATGTTTGTGCCGAAGAAGCTACCCTGAGGATTGCCCACAGAGATATCCAGGGACTGAGAGGATTCATGTCCACCAGCCACATTGTGTTCTGAGTGACCCCACCAGCGGGGAGTTTACAAATGATTCCCATCAAGTTCAATTTTAATCAGTCTCCTTGACATCTTGCTCAATCACATACTGCCATGATATCAGGGCCAGTCACTTTACGCTCTGTTCATATCTTCTATCCATGTCAATAGGCCAAGCTATATGTGTGGGGTGTGTTACCTTCTCTCAGAGGTTAGTGACAGTTGGGACCAGACAGTTAGGGGAGGCTACATCACTGAACTATTTGAGGGGTGCGAGCGGGTGTCAATGGATTGTGACACATCAGAGAGTGGAGGGCTACAAACAATTGGACATGAAAGAGAAATTGCGTCCCAAATCTTCTCTAGTATGATATTGGTTGTCGCTAAGATATCACTACTAACTTCCTCAAGTTCCCAAGTATTCATGTATTTCTCCACGGTAACCATAGAGTAGAAATATTCGTTGAGGACTTCACCCATCTCTTATGGTTTCACACATACTTGTCCACTATGATCTTCGAGGGGTCCTATTTTCTCTGTAGCTATTGCTTTTCTTTTAATATATTTCAAGTAGCTTTTTGGATTCATCCTAATCTTCTCAGTCAATTATCTTTCTTGCCCCTTTTTCAACCTACCGATTTCCTTCTTCCATAGACTCTTGTATCTCTTAGAAACCTCCATGGATTCCCTTGATCCCAGCTGCCCTGGACCTGAGCCAGACCCCAAGTTTGAACATGCACATGTGGACCTGTTTTGTCCCTCTCCATAACTATTTGAAGATTAATAGAACAGTGATTACTGTCCCAAAGTTCTCCTCCACTAATTCAATCACCTGTCCAGCCCTATTTCCTCAGAAAATTTCGAGTTTTGTCCCTTCCCGAGTAGGACACTCGATACACTGCTTGAGGAAACATTCCTGATGCATTTACAGATTTTAGATCATCACAATAATGTTTCTCCTAGCTCTCAGCAATCACACTGCAGGACCTCGTCCCTATTCTACGGGTACCATTTGTGCCAACGTGAATAATGATTTCTGGCTGCTCACCCTCACCTTTGATAGTGTTCTGCAGCCACTTGGAGACATCCTGGACCCGAGCACCTGGGAGGTAACCCACCATCCTGGATTCCTATTTGTGGCCACAGAATCTCCGATCTGTCCCTCTTTAACAAATGCTCCTCCTCTCTCGAACATCCTGTTTACCTTTACTCTTTCCCGCTGTGCCCCAGAGCCATGGTATTACCAGCAACCTGGCTACTGCTGCTTTCCCCTGAACGGTCATCATTCTCAACAATCCAAAACGGTATACTTGTTTTCGAGAGGAATAGCCACAGGAGATTCCTGCACTCCCTGTCTTCTCCCTTTGCCATTCCTGGTGGTCGCCCTTCTACTCTCTGCCTGGAACACGACAGGACGCAAGGAACGCCTGTTGGATTAAATTGTGTTTATTTAAATACAACAGGACTGACAGGTAAGGCTGGGTATAAACGATGACTGAAGATGTTGGAAACCTGATTCTGGATTAGTGGTGCTGGAAGAGCATAATATATCAGGCAGCATCCGAAGAGCAGTAAAATCTGACGTTTCAGGCAAAAGGCCTTCATCAGGAACACAGCGAATGAACTCAGGGTGATGAACATTAGACTGGAATATTACAGACATTAAAGGAACATAACTAGGGGCGTGTCTTGGGTATGGCCACCACACTTAAGCACTTATCTGTGAAGTTCTCAGTATTTTGAATGACCCTGACTGCATCATAGATTAGATTACCTACAGTGTGGAAACGGGCCCTTCAGTCCAACAAGTCCACACTGACCCACTGAAGAGCAGCCCAACCAGACCCATTCCCCCACACACAACGCAATGGGCAATTCAGCATCACCAATTCACCTGACCTGCACATCTTTGGACTGTGGGAGGAAACCACAGCACCCAGAGGAAACCGATGCAGATACGGGGAGAATGTGCAAACTCCACATAGACCGAGGCAGGTTTTGAACCTTGGTCCCTGGTGCTGTGAGGCAGCAAAGCTAACAACTGAGCCACTGTGTTGCCCAGCTCCAACTCCCTAACACGGTCTCCCTTTAAAGTACAGGAGGTGGTCATTGGCTAATATGTATGAATCAGCTCCAAAAATGCCTCCCAAGCACCTCCCATTTGCCAGCCCGCTCTCTATTGCCCGTGACATTCATGATTTCCAAATACATATCCAGTTCTCTTTTGAATCTTCATCCACAACTTTCACAGCCAGTCAATTACAGTTCGTAACAACTCTCTAAATAAGGACATTTTTCCTTATTTCACTCCTAGCTCTTTTGCTGACAACCTTGAAATTAGATGTCCTTGATGATGTGATACCAAATAATAGAGCATTCTTTTTCTACTCTGCAACTTTTTTCATACTTTTGAACACTGCAATAAATTCACATCTTTTTCTATTCTGGTCCAGGAACAATAAGCCTTGCATGAACTATAACAAACACTACAACGGAAAACAAGCAGAAAACTAGTCACCAGGATATATGAACATCAACTAGCCACAAAAGACATGATACCAACACTATATTCTTACGTACTGATGAGGAAGTACGCCACTTTGACTGGGTCTGCATATCCATCCTAGGACAGGCCAAACAGAGACAAGCACTAGAATTCCTAGACACACGGCATTCCAACTGGAACTCCATCAATAAAGACATCAATTTAGACTCCATCTACCACCCTCTGAGAAAAAGGGCAGAAAATTACATTACAGGAAATTAGATTACCAACTCAAGGCAACCGAAACACCTGAATAGAAAGTGGGAAATAACACCAGCAGTTCACTGGAAGCTCAAGTACTGATCAGTCAATGGAACAAAAAAGGAACTACCATTCGCTATTGCTTCAGAATATATCAGAGTGTTCATGGCTGCCACCATATAGAATCATTGAATGAAAATGAAAGCCTGCACTACCAAGTGCACATCCAAAGGCTTTTTAAAAGGTTTGTGAGATTACCTGCTCAATCACCCGCCTAGGCAATGCATTCCAGACACATGTCACCAGGGGAAGAACAGAGGCTCCTTGGTTAGCACTCCTGCCTTAGAGCGCTGGGGACCCAGGTTTGATTCCAGCCTCGGATGACTGCCTGTATGGATTTTGTACAATCTCCTTGTGTCTGCGTGGTTTCCTCTAGGTACTGCGGTTTCCTCCCACAATCCAAAGATGTTCAGGTTAGGTGAATTGGCCATGCTTAATTGCTCATAGTGTTCAGGGATGTGTAGGTTAGATGCATGAGTCAGGAGTAAATATAGGAGGAACTTGTGTTGCAATGAAGAAATGAGTTAATTTAGCCCTCGCCCTTCACAGTCTGAGTACTCACTTGTCTTGTTAATTCAGATGTGCATCATCTCACATTTATCTGTGTTAAACTTCATCTGCCATTAATCTGGATATAGAAATCATCTGTTTATATCGTCCTGTAGTCTAACCCTTTCCTCCTCACTGTGAACCACCCAGCTAATCTTTGTGTCATCCCCATTAGTTATCTTTCCACTGCCAACCATCTTCCACGTTCTCACTATCATCATTTATGAACATTATAAACAAACCTTGATTTCCTTCCTGTTATCCACATGTTATTTACAGAAGAAGAATTAAGAATTCCAGTATCTTGCTATTCCTATTTTGAGGAATTTACAAAGTGATGTAGTTAATGCCTATAATGAGGGAGCTGCAAATAGCATTTTCGACACAGAGTTGAATTCACCTTTTGCACTCTGCCCCTCAGCATATTTTATTCATGAAGCGTGTACCTAATTTAGGATGAACTAATGTTTGCACCTTGCACTGGAACATTCGCCTTTTGTGTGGCACTGTTCTTCGTAACAAGAGTCAAAACTGAAGAATTTTTCATCTACAGGATGGACACAGACTCATTGCTTGAATCAGCTAATGGGATGAGGATAAACACTCAATTAAATTTTACGTTATGGACAAACTGCAGGAGATCAAATCATATGCTCATGTCGACATTGAATTGGAAGCAAATACATACTGTTAAAAAAATCAAAAATGTTGAGACACCATACCAGAGAAAAAAAAAAGTCATCTGCATTTGATGGAGATACAGAAATACAGAGTGAATGTGCAATCTCAACAAGAATCAAGTCATAGAAAAAGAAGTCCATCAAATCTTAATTTTAAATGGAACCAGATTCCAATTTACCTGAACAGTGACGTTTTTCACCCAACCTCACTTCTGCTAAAGCAAGTATTTTACCCCCACTAAAACTTAATTAGCCATTCTTCCCTCACCTTCCTACTTTGTTTTTACACTCCTACTTCCCTTGCATTACCTCTTCTACTGCTACATACTCTTCAACTGATGATATCTCTTACATCTTTCTTCTCCCACTCCCATTGTAAGTTACACCGGTTCCCTATTTACTCCCACTTCCAATGGCCATTCCTTTCCATTTTTGCTTTCCAACTGGGGTAATGGGAACTGCTGGCTTCTGTGCAGCTATTGGTCATCATTGAATGATGAGATTGGGATGATCAATGTCCAATAGGAACAGACATCAGTGTATGTCTGTCACTGTCCAATACAACGTGTAAACGATGTTTTCTTTCTGTCTCTGTGTCACAACGCTTAACTAAACAGCCTCATCCCAATAGGACAAACCTCTCCTCAGAATCAGAAGTCCCTGCATCAGTTTTTCCTTAAATGTTGTGAGAACATTGACCACATTGTTCAAACAAGCCGTGTTCTATCGTTTTGCTCTTTATTATTTTAACTGATTTTCCAATGTCATTTGAGGTGAGATCAGAGTAACTTCCCTTGCATCAAAGTAATATTTGACTTATGTAGCATCATCGACCCTCAGCAAACTGTGGCCAAGGGGAATCAGAGGAAATTCTGTGCTGGGAATTTCCCCAATGAACAATGACACCTTCCCTAGAGCTATTGGGGATCAAAAATAAACTCTGTCTTTGATAGTGCCTTCGAAAACCATGGATGGATTTGTCTTACTAATAACATCAAGATACATTCTGTTTTCACGGGTTGGTCTAAAGTCTCAGGAATGTAAGACCTTGCAGGTTGAGTGTCACCCCAATGAAATCAGATCATTACAATAAGATAACGATTCCGATTATTTTCAACCAGTTAATTTCTGAGGACTGATCGTGCGATGTCTGTGCCACTGAGATCAACATTTTCTCGTTCAACAGCGTCACATCACATTGGCTTAAGGCAGCACCATTCCCCAATTCTACTTCATTCTCCAGTTCATTCGCCATGCTCGCCAGATATACGAGGCCCACAAGATGAAACAACTCAGAGATGCCTATGAGCCTCTGGAACCTGCCACATCACCCATGCCCTGCACTCTGAGTCCATCCCCTCCCCCAAGACCACCTCCTATCATGTATTAACCATCCCATCTAACCTTCCACACTCAAATGCTGAATGTTTTGTACGCAACAAAGGTATCAGCTTTATCCCTCTGTGCCCTCACTTTAATGAATTTCAAGCACGACATAATGTTGAACTCCTCTTCCACCGCCTTCTCCTCGGTGTCCATTTCTTTCGGCAAGAGTCGACTCCCAATCCCATAGCCCCTTCGCCCAGCTCCAACACTCTCCCTCCACCTGGACTAATTTCTCTTGCGTTTACTTGAACTCAATCTGTTCATGAACAACTCTCCATGTGACACTGTTTGTCTTAATTTCTCTGCATCCCCCTCACCCTATCCAACCTATCACCGTCTGAACAGACTACGCTGTATGATTCGATCCAACCCTGATTGTATTATTCAGCCTGTGCCGATAAGGGTGGAAACGTTCATCGTTTCCAATTTGCACCCCTTCCTCACTTTTATCTCATCTATCTCTGACTCCTCCCTTCCTTTCCTCGACATTTTTGCTTCTATTTCTATGGATAGACGGTTACTGATATCCAGTATTAACCCACCGTCTCCCACAGCTACATGAAGTACACATCCTCACATAGTGTTTCCGGCAAAGACTCCATTCCATTCCCCCAGTTCCTCCGTCTCCACTGCATTGCTTCTGATGATGTCAACTTCAAAAATGTGGCCTCTAAAATGTCCACCTTCTTCCTCAACCGAGAATTCCCCAGCACTGTTGACGACAGGGCCCACAATCTGTTCTGACCCACCTCCTGCACATCTACCCTCAGTCTCCCTCCACCTTCCTGCAACAGCGTTCGAGTTCCCCCTGTCCTTACCTACCATCCCACCAGCGTTCATATGCAGAAGATCATCAGTCTGCATTTCCTCACCTCCAGCGAGATGCCACCACCAGACACATATATGTCTCCTCTCCCTTTTCCGCCTTCAAAAGGGACAATTTTCTCCAGGACACCCCAGTCCGCACTTTAATAACTGCCAAAACCTCTCCCCAGTTCCCCCACCCCTCACCACAGGTCCACTTCACTTTCCCCTGCCGGTGCTGTTACATTTTCCCATTTACCTCCTCCCTCCACACTCTGCAAGTGCCCAAACATACCTCCCAGTGAAGCAGCATTCTACCAACATTTCCCACAATCTAGTCTATGACATTCGCTGCTCACAATGTAGTCTGCTTTACTTTGGGGAAACTAAAGGTAGACTGCGTGATGGGAGATTTGATCAATATCCAAGTTGTACCTATGCAAAACACCCTGAGATTCCAGTTCCCTGACAGTTTAATATCCCATCCTGTTCCCTGGCCAATATCTCTGTGGCAGGCTTACTGCAGTGTTCCAGGACATTTCAACGCAAGCTGGAAAAGCAACACCTCATTTTCTGCAGACGGACCCTGCAGCCATTTAGACTCAAAATAATGTTAAATAACTTTAGCGACTGAACTCTCCAATGTCCTCGTCCCCTACCCATATACCAGGCCGAGTTCTCGCATCGCCTTCCATTACTCACCCCCTATTGTTCGCGCCTAACTGTCTCCATTAACAGCTATTCAGCCTTTGCTGTATAGAAACCAACATTTTCAGGGCTACCATCCGCTCTGAGGAAGGGTCACCGAACCAGAAACGTTAACTCTGATTTCTCTGCACAGAAGCTGCAGACCTTTTGCAGCAACTTCGTTTTTTTTTCAACAATGTCGCACAATGATTTTGTCCCACAATGCAATACGTCATCGATATTTGGAGCCCTGTCAAACATAGGGACTTTGTAATTTCTCATTTAATGTTCATTACAAATTACTCGAGATTCAATTGAGACAGCAGCTTTGCTTGTATCTTCCAGATCAGTCAATTTATCACAGTTCAGAAAGAAAAAGAAATCGAAAGAGCTGGAGGGAAACTCAGCCGGTCTGGCACCCTCTGAACAGAGATGCACATAATTAACATTTGATTCCAATATGACTTTTTCAGAACAGTGTCACATCATATTCGATATGTTAACTCTGTTTCTCTCTGCAGATACTTCCTCATCTATTGCATTTCTCCACCATTTTCTGTTTGTATTTAATGTTTCTGTATCACTATATTTCATGTTTCTTGACAGGGCTACATGCTGAATTTGGTTATATATGGACAATGTAGTCCTTTCCTGTTGCTGTTATAGTTGTTGTGTCTGTGACACCTGTATTACGACCTAAATCTGTTTCTTCTTTAAGATTCAAAGGAAAAAAAAGAACATTTTTCTGAATATTCTGTAAATCTCAGGAACTCCACTTTGTTTGAAAATATATTTTGAAGCAGCTGAAATTTCATAAGATAATAGGAATAGATTATTGATAGTGGAGCACTCTGTGTCCTTCAATGGACCGGCTTGTCTACCCCCTCTCCAAAGGTTTTGATTACATAACACTGAATTATTTACATCAAAAGTGGGGGAAACTCAG
>NW_025212476.1:10117-26946 GCF_004010195.1 Chiloscyllium plagiosum | reverse complement strand
GAAAGTCAGAGGTTTGGATGGGATTTGAGAAAGGAGGTGGTGCGCAAAACTCGCAATCCATAAAATATCCTTGGGTCAGCTCTTAAAATTTCGAACCTTTCAAAGAAATGTGCCAAAAGGGAAATTGAATAAATGCCGATATAGAGTTGTTATGCCGATGCAGATTCGATGGGCCAAAACACTCCTTCTAACCCGGGTGGTTCTGTGATACTTCATCACGTTTGGAAATATAATTTATGTAATAGTTATGTTGTATTACTCTCCGAATTGTCTTCAATTATTTAACTCTGTGACAGCATTCTTCAAATTTACCTCTCTGACTCTCATTGGCATATGAATCCCCACTGTAATGGAAAGTTAACAAAATAAACATCGACTCTGCAATCTGAAAGAGAATGCTTTTCTAAATAAAATGCTTTGCTGAATCTTGCAGTCGTGGAGACAGCTTGGTTTTACTGAATTTGGAAACATTCAAACTGATCTTGCGAGCAATCGATATCAGAAAAAACGCTCAGGAAAACATAAAGACAGTAAGCAATCATATACACAACAAGGGAATGGGAAAATAAGAGCTCGAATGTTTCCCAGGTCTTGTGCTTGAGCGTGTTATAAGAATAATATAAAAATAATATGTGAAATTTGTTCACGGCCCTTACACAAGGCGTATTTGCTAAGCGTATTGGTCCCCTGCATGCAGAAGTTAAAAATAAAGATTTTTCTCTGCTCTTGCGAGCAGTTGAGTCGAGTCGATTTAATTTCGACGACACCACAAATAATCACACTTTCATTAGTCCATGGATAACACTACGAGCACATCTTTTTTGCGAGTGGTATACTTTCTCAGATGAAAGTTGTTTGGAACGCCATCAGGTATTTTACTGATCGTCCAGAATTGCGCGGTGCTGCCGTGTTCCTCTATGTATTTCTACACCTGACGTTCTCTGCTCAGCAGCTGGCAGGTTACCCCAACCAGCGTGAGCTGGAACCTTGAAACTATTCTAAAAATCTCAGTCAGTGCTGACAGTTTATACTCTGCTCACCAAGATTTAATTGACGAGACTGATGTACGATTCTTCAAAAAAAGCCTTCAAGCTCTGGCTCCGGGATCTTAGACAGAGTGCAACCTGAACATTTATAACAGAATTTGTAGATGAAGGTGTAATAGACACTGTGTTGAGCATGGTATCTAGTGTACAGGATTACTTGGTAAACACTCTGGTTTCTGAAAGCATTAATGAATTAGTGAACAAATCAGTGGTCCAAAAGTTTCGAGTCATTGAGTCATCCAGCACAAAAGGAAAAACTATTTCGAACTAACCAGTCCTTGCCAAACGTGTTCCGAATCTAAACTAGTCCCAACTGCCTCCGCTTGGCCCATATCCCTTCAAATCTTTCTTACTCATGTGCTAATCCAAATGTTGGTTTAAACTTTGGAACTTCTTTCGCATCCATCACTTCCTTCAGACGTTCATTCCACACAGGAAACTCTACATTTGTAAAGCATGCTGTCAATCGTGTCGTTTTTAAATCTCACCCTTCGTCTGTAAAATAAATTGCAATACTATACTTGAACTCTTGAAAAATGAATGAGTAGCCTGTGATTTCCAGGGGCAAAGCTATTTGACCTGGTCACGTGAATTAGCTACATGCGCTGGTGATGTGGATGAGTTAGGGAAGTGAGTAGTTGTGTGATGCACATCGGAGTTTGCCTGATTGAAGGATTGAAAGGTATTGTTCTTGGAGGATCTGAGTGATTTTGAGTAATTGGAGATTCAAATGACATGATGCATTAATTATCTCTGTGTAGGTAGGTCTAGTCATCCTTTAAAACTGGTCATTGTGATAGATGTCTGTAGTCTGCTGAAGTCAAAGAGTCAACCACACTATCAGGGTAAATGGACACTGCAGCTTTTCGGAGGAACACGTTGCAATCAATCTGTCATTGGGTCATCGAGTATTCATTCGTTCTCTTAGTATAGCATTCATGTCAGGTAGACGAGATTTCAATTCTCACTCTGGCAGAACATCAATCAGGTAGACTCACGTTTGCATTTTTGAGTAGTTCGCTCAGCAAAAACAATTTAATCAATCCGATATTGACGTGTGCAATGTTTCCAATATAGAATTGCAATTATGGCTTATGCATTAACCGTAAGCCCATAATGGACATTTCAGTAAAATAAATGCTTACTGTCCCTTCACGGACAATCTAATCTATTCCTAGAGCTTTGACTTCTTTTCAGATGTTTGACATATTGTTTAAATTTTATTGTACTCATTCTTTCCAAGTATGATTCTGAAGTTATTAACATTTCATTGCAACTGACGACACGACAGCTGATAAACAACAGATATCATAGAAGATTGAAGATGACAGCCATTTTGCCCCACCAAGAGAAAGTTAAAGCGTGACCTGGCAGACATTTTCTTGTTTCTAAAACGTGTTAATTGTTCAAGTATATATTGCAAGACTTCGTGACATGTCAAAATCTAAAGCAAGAGACGTTCTTCCTATTTTCACGACAATTGACTAATATTTCTATGCAGTATATTCCATCCACTAATTGATAGCCAATTCAATGTATCTAGGCGAAAGTGAGGACTGCAAATGCTCTAGATTAGAGTCAAGTGTGTGGTGATGGATAAGCACAGCAGGTCAGGTAGCATCCCAGGAGCAGACAAATTGACGTTTCGGGCAAAAGGCCTTCAGCTCTTCATGAGACTGGGATCCTCGGGGATGTAGAGATAAATGGCAGGAGGAAAGGTACTTGAAATTGCAATAGGTGGGAGTACAGGTGATAGGTCGATGGTGATGGTGGAGTGGATAGGTGGGAACGAAGATGGACAGATGGGAGAGCTCATCAGGGCGGTGCTGAGCTGGAAGGTTGGAACTGGGATAAGGTGGGAAGAGGGAAAATGAGGAAACTGGTGAAATCCATATCGATGCCATGGGGTTGGAGAGTCCAGAGGTGGCAGATGAGGCTTTCTTTCTCCAGACTTCGCGTGGTAATGGATTGGCGATGCCCTCGGTGGAGTGGGAAGGGGCGTTGAATTGTTCGGCAACGGTGTGGTGGGGTTGGTTGGTGTGGGTTTCCACAAGCTGCTTGCTGAAGCGTTTTGCGAGTCGGCATCCTATCTCCTCAACGAAGAGCAGACCGCATCAGAAGCAACTGACACAGTACATGATATGTATGCAAGTGCAGGTGAAGGTTTGATGGATGTGCAAGGCACTTTCAGAACCTTGGGCGGAGGTGAGTCGGGCAGTGTGGGCGCAGGTTGTGTAATTCCTGTGGTGGCAGAGGAAAGTGCTGGGCGTGGAGGATGACGTAGACCTGACATCGTAGTCCTGTAGGGAACTGTCTTTACAGGAAGTGAATGCGGTAGAGAGGGAAATATGTCTCTGGTGGTGCGGTCCGTTTGTAGGTGGCTGAAATGGCGCAGAATAATGCGATGATATACGGATGTTGGTCGGGTGACTACGTCGGCTCAATTCTGTTATAAGAACTATTGATATGTTATCTCGGGTATCGGAAAATGGAGCAGTTGGGCAAATATCACTAAACTAATTGCCATTCGACAGAACTAACAGCCCTCAGCTAACGAGAGAACAGTTGACTCTCACAATCAGCAGTGATTTAGAGAAAACACTATACACATAACAAAGACATAAGAATCGACGGGGGAAACTGGATTCATGACAGATCGACAGAGGTGACAAAGAACATTCCAGAAGACATGTAACCTGGTGGTAATTTTGAGAGAATAAATTTTGTTCGTTTTTGGTATATGAGTGGGATTTGCTTTTTTTACTGGAGCAGCATACCATTCCAAAATTGTTCTATCCGGGAATACTCAGCAGTTTGATGGTTTGTTAATACTTTAATTAATTCTGTCACTGTTACAGTTATATAACTGAATTGTTGATTCTTTATTGTCAATTGAGACTCACGGATTTATTTTATTTACTCACTTGCAAGTAAATTACTCCATTTTTGCAAACCCTTTTACAGATTATTGAACCAGGCGCTTCTCTTTAGTTGTTTTTGCTTTATTTGTCAGAGGGAGAGGTGTCAACCTCTAATTGATAACTCAACCTTCCTTGAGAAGTATTCACGTCGCTCAAAAAAACTGAATCGCTTGAAAGAAACATTGCCAATATAACTTGACATAGTTATGAAATGACAATATGATATGGCAAGCCAACAATATTAATAGCCTGTGAAACCAATCTAAAGCTCACCTAACCTACATTATTCCATTTTCATTGTTACGTTTATGCAATGACCATTGAAATGCACCTAAAGTTGCTGACTCTACTACTGTTGCAGGTAAAGCTTTCCACGCCCTTACTGCACTGACTGATGAAACTCCCTCTGACATCTGTCCTACAGCTATCACGGTTCAAATTAAATCTATGTGTCCTCGTTCTAGCCATCATCATCTGAGGAAAAAAGAAGGCTCTCACTGTCCACCTATCTAATCCTCTGATTATCGAATGTTTCTCAATTTAGTCAACTCTAAACTTTCTTGTCTCGAATGAAAACAATCTTAAATCCCTCAGCCTTTCCACTTAAGACATTACTTCCTCGTCAGGCATATTTTCCAAAGAGTCCACACCCTTCCTATAATGTAGTGAACAGAACTGTATTCAGTACTCCAGGGTTTTGCACAATTACAAGGTCACCTCATAGCTCTGAAACTCAATCTCTATACCAATAAAAGCTGACAAACTGCATGGCTTCACATCAACCCTTTCAAACTGGGTGGCAACTTAAAGGGATCTATAATTCTATGAACATCGAGATCCTTCTGTTCATCTACACGTCCAATAATTTCACCATTCGCCCAGTAAATTGCATCTCTGATGCTCCTTCAAAAGTGAAGCCTCTTAAACTTTTCCGCATTAAACCCCATTGCCACCTCTCAGCCCAGCTCTGCAGCGTATCTGTGTCCGTCTGTAAACTATCCACAGCTGCAGCTATATTCGTGTCATTTACAAACTTTCTTCTTCATGCTCCTACGACTTCATCCAGACATTTTAACAAATGACACTCAACAGTGTCCCCAGAACAGATCCTTGCAGTACACTCCAATCACTGAATACCAAGGTGAATATTTCGCATCAGTCACCAATTTCCGTCTTCTTCCAGCGAGCCAAGTTCTGATAGAAACCGCAAAATGAATGTCAATCCCATGTCTCCGTATTTACGGCAACATCCTAACGTGGAGAAACTTATCAAAAGCCTTACTGCAATCCATATACACCACATCAACCACTTCACTCTCATAGAACTGTTTGGTCATCTTTTCAGAGAACTCAAAAAGATTTTTGAGGCAGCACCTACCCTTCACAAAATCATATCGTCTCTCCTTCATCAGCGTATTCTTTTCTGTATGATTAAAAACCATGTAAGTTAATACTCAACACAACAATTTACCCTCAACTGGAGTAAAGCTCACTGGACTCCAACTAGAGGTGGATCCTCTAATTCCCTTCTTTAACAACGGGTCAACATATGCTATCCTCGAATCTTGTTGCACTATCCCAAAGACAACAACGACAGAAAGACCAAAACCAAGGGCACTGCAATCTCCTCCCTGGTTCTGCAGCAAATCCTTGGATAGACTCTATTCGGCCCAGAGGACATTTGTATTTCACACTTTCCAGAATTGCTAAGACCTCCTCCTTGTTAAGCTCAATCATGTCTAATCTAGTTGCCCATATCCCAATATTCTCCTCGACGAGGTTGTCGTTTTCCAGTGTGAATACTGATGAAAAATATTCATGTATCAGTTCCCCTATCTCCTGGACTTCACACAACTGTTCTTACTGCTCTCCTTGATTGGCATTAATCTCAACTTTGTCAACATACCTACAAAAGCCTTAGGTTTTCCTTGATCCAACCTGCCAACGACTTCTAGTGTACCCTCTCGGCTCTTCTTAGTTCACTCTTTAGGTCTTTGCTGGCTAATGTCTTACACTCAAGGGCCTGATCTGAGTCTTCACATCTGTTTCTTACATTTCCCTTCTGCTTTCTTTGACAAGTGATTCATTTCTTTAGTGAACCACGGCTCCCTCGTTCGACCAAAACCTCCTTGCCTGACAGTTGCATTCTTATCAAGGGTACGGCATAGCTGTACTTGAATAAGATCGCCAGTTCAAGTTTGCGCATCATCTGCAGTTTCCTTCCCCATCTGATGCATCCTAAATCTTGCCAAATCGCATCAGAATTGCCTTCCCCCAGCTAGAACTCATGACCTGTGGTTAAAAAAAAACCTTTGGCTTTTCATCGCTAAAGTAAACATAACAAACCTGTGGTCAGTATTACCAAAGTCATCAACTCCATCCAAAACAAAAACCTGGCCAGGTTAATTACCCAGTACCAAATCCAATGTGGCCTCTCCCATTTTTGGTCTGTCTGCATACTCTGTCAGGAAGCTGATACTGCACACGTGACAAAACTGTCCGTCTAAAGTACTGGAACTAAAGCATTTCCAGTCAATATTGGGAAGGTTAAAGCCCCCTAACAACTACCCAGTTGTTCGAGCTCCTATCCAGAACCACCTTTGCTCTCCTTTCCTCTACTTCCCTGGAACCATTTGGAGGCCTGCAAAAACCCCGCAAAAGGGTGACTTCTCCTTTCTTGTTTCTAACCTCAGCCAATACTACCTCAGTCGTCGAGTCTTCAACGTCCTTTCCACCTCCGTAATACCATCCTTGACTAACGAAGCCCCACCCCTCCCTCTTTAACACATTCCCTCTTCTTCCTGAAGCAATACACCGCAAAATCTGCAGCAACCATGCCCAGTCGCTGCTCTGTCCATATCTCCGAAATGCCACAACATCGAAGTCCCACGTACCAACCCTTGCCTCAAATTCATCCATTTTCTTCCGGATGCTCCTGCCATAGAAGTAGAAACTCTTCAAATTACATTTCTGCTTACCTGTGCACTCTTGCGACTACGAAAAATTATTTCTGACCTCACTACACTCAAACTCCTGGACATGGAGATTCAGTTTATGTTCCCATCTTCTGGCTCAATTAGTTTAAAAGATCCAGAAGGGCTACGTCGTACCCCCCACCTCTCAGGATATTGGTACCTTTTTGTGGTTGATTTTTAGATCATCCTGTTTTTGAAGGTCTCAACTATCCCAGAATGAGAAGCAATTATCCCTTTCCTCCTGCTCCATCTCTGTTGTCATATGTTCAACTGGTCTCTTTCCCTATTCCACGCATCGTTTGCACATGGCACAGGTTACAAAACAGAGGTAACAACTCTGTTTGTTCAAGCTCTCAGCTTCTAGCCGAGCTCTTTGAATATTTGTCTTAAATCTCCATCCCTTTTCCTACCTACATCGTCGGTGCCTATGTGGACGACGTCTTGCGTCTGCTCTCCCTTCCCCTTAAGGATCCCAAAAACACGATCAGAGACATCGCGAACCCTGTCACCTGGGAGGAAACACACCGACCGTGAACCGCTGTCTTTCCCACCGAACCTCGTATCCGTCCCCCAACTATAGAATTACCATTGACTTACGCTCTGCTCCTCAAACCTTTCCCTTCTGAGCAACAGGAAGAGACTCTATGCCAGATATCTGGACAACATGGCTTACATCTGGTAAGGCATCACCCCAAACAGTATCCAAAACTGTATACTTATTAGTGAGAGCAACAGCCACATGGGATCTCTGCATTGTCTGCGTGTTACCTTTCTGTCCCCTGAATATACACCAGCTACCTTTTATTGTACCTGAATTGTGACTACCTTTCTTTAACTTCTCACAATTGCTCCCTCAGCTTCTCGAATGATCCAAAGGAGCTCCAGCCCAGCTCCATTTCCCTAACACTGATTTTGAAGAGCTGGAATTGTGTTCACTTCCCCCAGATGAAGTCAGCTTGGACACGTGTACTGAACCTTCTCTCCCACATTGTGCAGGAGGAACATTCAAATGTCTTAACCTTTATTCCACTTCTTCTAAGTTCGCTGATAGATTATTGAAAAGTTAAAAAAAAAGTGAATGCAAGCATAATTTAATCAAAATGTTGTAGCGCTGTGTAGCCATAGGTTCTGGACGTAATAGAATTTTACAGCATGGAGATGGTGCCTTCTTTTCAAACTGCGCCATGCTGGCAATAATGTCCATTCACAGTAACCCCATTTCTCTTCACATGGCTAATATGTTTCTAAACCGCTCCTCCCGACGTATTTAACTAAATGTCTTTTAAAACTTGTTAATGTAACTACCTCAAAGACTTCCACGTGCTGCTCAGATCATATGCGTCTCAGCACCAGTATAAAAAGTTGCTGCAAACATTTTCTTTCATTCTAACTCTCCTTCCCTTAAATGGATCTTGTCTTGTTCTCGATTCCCCAATCCTGGGAAACAGAGTGAGTGCATTCATCAATCCATGCATCTTATAGAATCATGGAGGCATTGAGATGTACAGCACAGAAACAGACCCTTCGACCAACTCGTCATGCCGAACAGATACCCTAACCGAATGCAGTCCCATTTGCCAGCACTTGACCCATATCCCTCTAAAGCCCTCTGAATCATATACCCATCCAAATGCCTTTGGAATGCTTCAATTGCAACAGCGTTCACCACTTCTTCTGTCAGCTCATTCCTTCATGATCTTATATATGTGCATGAGATCCCACCTCAGCATCCTACAGTGTAAAGAAAAAAAAATCATTATTTGTCCAACCTCTCACTCTAAGTCCGACCCTTATGTTTGGCAACATCCTTGTAAATTTCTTTTGTACTCGTTCCAGTTGAATAGCATCCTTCATATAACAACAACTTTCCAATTGCTGCCTTACCCAAACTCGAGCACAAATGCAACATAACTTTCCAGCTTCGAAAATCATTGCGCTGACTGATGAGGACCATTGTGCCAAACGTGTCATTCATCTCCCAGTCTATCTGTAATTCCACATTGAGAGAACAATGCATCTGATCTCTGTGGCTCTACTATACCACGACACTCCTTAAGGCCCTACTATTCTGAACATCATTTGACTTTCCAAAATGCAAGAACTCAGCCCAAGTCTCAGTTTTGTTACGGTACTGCTGCAATTTCTGATAACATTCCTCGCTGTACAAGGTGCAGCCTATTTTGATGTCATCTGCAAACTTCCGAAACTTGCCTTGAACATTTTCGGTCAGATCGTTGATATAGATAACAAACAGCAATGGGCCTATCCCAACCCCTCAGACACTCTGCCAGTCACAGGTATCCAAACCAACAGGCATTCTTCCACTAATACCCTTTGCTTCTTACCATCAAGTCAGTTGTATATCCAATTTGCCTACTCTGCCTAGATTCAAGAGCTCCAACCATCTAGAGCAGGGAGCTATAAGGAACTTTGTCGAAGACCTCACTGAAATTCAAAAAGATGACTCGACTGAGCTGCCCTCATCAACATTTCTTATCACTTCATCAAAGAACGTTAACACATTTGTGAGGCACGACCTCTCACAAATGCATGTATATTAGATTAGATTAGATTACTTACAGTGTGGAAACAGGCCCTTCGGCCCAACAAGTCCACACCGACCCGCCGAAGCGTAACCCACCCATACCCCTACATGTACCCCTTTTACCTAACACTACGGGCAATTTACCATGGCCAATTCACCTGACTTGCACATCTTTGGACTGTGGGAGGAAACCGGAGCCCCCGGAGGAAACCCACGCAGACACGGGGAGAACGTGCAAACTCCACACAGTCAGTCGCCTGAGGCGGGAATTGAACCCGGGTCTCTGGCGCTGCGAGGCAGCAGTGCTAACCACTGTGCCACCGTGCCGCCCATGATTGCTCAGATTCTTTTCTAGTAGCTTGTCTGCCACAAATGTTAGGCTTACTCAAGATAGTGTTTTTGCTGGGTTTTTTTTTAGTAAGGGCACAACAGTCTTCTGGGAACTCATCCGTGACGAATGATGTTGCAAAAATATTAGCCAGTTATCCCAGGTGGGTTTTTTTTACTCTTTCCGTGATTTTTCTTCATGGCTAGAATTGCCTCATATCAGGCAACATTCCTATAATCCTTTTCTGTAACGGCTCCAAAGTACATACTCACACCGTAAGGCAGATCCTCTCTCATAAACACGCTGTCTTTCATACACAGACATATGCATCCCCATACTTATACCTACGCACACACTCTCTCACAGGCCTATATCCTCCCACCTATCGCATTTCTAAAGCGCCTCCCCCAAGCCCTTCCTCCCTACCTTTTATCTTAGCCTGCTGGACACACTTTCCTCATTCCTGAAGAAGGGCTTATGCCCGAAACGTCGATTCTCCTGTTCCTTGGATGCTGCCTGACCTGCTGCGCTTTTCCAGCAATACATTTTCAGCTCTCCCCTATCGAATCCAACCACGCTCTTAACCATGTTTTCACGGACACAAACACACACGCACTCTCGAGCACTCACACACACACATGCTCACTCAGATGTATTCCCTGTCTCTTTATCTCTCTCTTTCTACTTCCTGCATGAGCACACACAAAAGTCTTTGCGTGATTTTTTATTTGCAGAATTTTGATATAATGTTCCATTATTGTCAAAAATTGCACAAGCTGCTGGCAGTCAATGCGGGCAGTCAATATATGTAATATTTTGTAAATTCCAATTTGGAAATAGAGCCAGTCCGACTGAAGTTTGGGATGTGGACTGAATCTGACCTCGCACCTTTAATGCATTGTCTGAGCGGAGATGCCAGCTTTTGTTCTATAACCTTAAGTTATCTCGAGGAGGTGACATATGGGAAGTTCTGGGTTTACACACTAATGAAGCTGCAACCCACTCTAACAGATAAAAGACGTAACAACAATCCAGCTTTGCTCAACATATAATTTCAGTTGCATGACGCTGTAATGTTTTTCCGTAGATTCTGTGTCTTATGACTTTATAATTCACAACGAACTTACAAAGGAGCAGTGCGCGAAAAGCTAGGGCTTCCAAATAACCTGTTGGACTATCATCTGTTTGTTAACTTAGCCCACGGTCATCCAAAACCAGCTCGTCCGCATCATGCCTTTCAATGAAGGCAAGCATGCCAAAAGGTGTTTTCATTTCATTCACTGAAACTTTGAAATTAGGTTCTCAATTGAGTTGAACTGAATGCCGAGTATGAAGAGTAAACTCTAAGAAGCTAATTATCCCGTTTCCAGGCAGTGCCTTCTCTAATAAAACATAAAATCATGCCTCTTTGCACTTAATAGACATTTGCACATTCTGTAAGTACGAAGCTTTATTCAGGAATCATCAGAACACTAATGCGCACTGGGAAAAGCACGTTAAATCCGAATCCCACTGAATAGACAGAGACGAATCCATACATTGTGTTTTCTTTTTTCGATTGGGCCTGCCTTCAATGAGCGACCTAAAACCGGGTTCAAATGAGGAATTTTTAAAAATTTATGAAATGTTAGAAGTGATAATTTCTCCACTCCCCTTAATGGTAATATGATAACGGATGTACGAATTCACAAAAGACAATTCTCAAAGAAATACGCAGATCAGCGAGTTCAGACAAAATGTTCATGTACATTTGCCACTAGATTATTAAATGCAATGTCACACAATATTTCTCAGAGTGAATTAGATGATGATCTGAACCAAAATATAACGTAGGTTTAGACAGATTTATAAAGTCTTTGATTCATTTACAGCGAGTGAATTCGACAAATTTTCTCCGTGCTGCAAATGAACGAAATTCGTTACACTGCATTTTGAAAAACAAGATTTCAAAGGAGATTGGTGTCATTGGCTTGACTAGCATTTGTTATACAAATTGCCCTGCAAGGCAGTTAAGATTCGACCATATGCTGTGGATCTGGTGCCAAAGTGAGGCCGGCGGTCTCCGTCCCTATAAAACATTATTGAACCACAATTTTGTTTTTCTACAATTGCCCTTCATTCCAGGTATTCCCCCATTTTCTCATTGAGTTCATATTTCCCAGACTGAATTGCGCTGACGAAGGGTTATTGCACGTGAAACGTTAATATCATCCCACAGATGTTCTCATATCTGTGCAGTTCTCTTTTCTGAAGTTTTGTAAGATTCATTGTTTGGTTGTGTTCTAAAAGATATTATTCATGTCGGCTTCACACTCGGGCTAATCGAGTTCCACGTTTTTGAAATTCGGGTCATGATGACGGTGATTAGGTTCTACCTATATAGTTCAGAAGCATGTACTAATATCAGCTGCATTAACAAAGATGTTACTGAGGATAAACAAGAAAAAGTAACTTTCTACATGCAGAATGTTTCAAAGAACTTTTTCTATTTGTTTTGTTACACTTTTCATTGGTTTAATTTTAAAGCTTCTTCATCAGCTCATCGGCCAACACATCAGTAAAAACGTTAATGCTGATGCATTCGCAATTTTCTTCAGTCAGAATTGCCGAGTGTATTATCCATCTCGGGCTCCTTCAGTGGTCTGCATCATCACAGATAACAGTCTCGATGCAATTCGATGTACTTCACATGATATCAAGCAACGACTGGAGGCACAGGATGCTGCAAAATCAGTGGGCCTTGATAACATTCCGACAATTGTACTGAAGACGTCTGCTTCAGAACTTGCTACTGCTCTAGCCAACCTCTTCCAGTACAGCTGCAACAGTGGCATCTACCTGACAATATGCAAAATTGCTCAGCTATGTCCTGTACACAAAAAGCAGGACAAATCCAACCAAGCCATTTACTGCCCAATCAGTCTACTCTCCGTCATGAAGAAAGTGATGGAAGCGGTCCTTAACAGTGATATTAATCACCACCTGCTCAGCAACAACCTGCTTTGCGACGCCCAGTTTGTGATTCGCCAGGGTCTCTCAGCTCCAGATCTCATTGCAGCCTTGTTTTAAACATGGACAAGCCAGCAGAATTACACAGTTCAAATGAGAGTAACAGCCCTGTACATCAATTTCGCATTGAACAGAGTTTGGTATCACGGACCGCTGGCAAAACTGAGATCAATGAATATTGGGGGCAAACACTTTATTGGTTAGAGTCATACCAAGAACAAAGGAACATGGCTGAGGTTATAGAGAGTCAGTCATCTCTGCTAAAAGATATCTCTGCTTGAGTCCCTCAGGGTAATATCCTATCTTCAGCTGCATCATCAACAACCTTCCCTCTGTCACAAGGTCAGAAGTGGGGTTTTTCAACAAAGAGTGCATAGTGTTTGGCACTATTCGCGACTCCTCATATACTGAAGCAGTCCGTGCTCAGTTTCTGCGCCACGTAAGTCACCTCTTGACACCCCAAAGTCGATCTATCATCAAGAGACGAAACTCAGGATGAATTGTATGGAATGCTCCCCAGTTACCTGGATCGGTACAAATCCTAAAACACTCAAGAAGCATCACACGATCCAGGACAAACAAAGACCCGCTTGATTGGCACCACATCTACGAATATTAAATTTATCCAACTCTAAACCGCGGTTCCTTCAGCGTCATTGTGTTTAAATGCTGGAATTCCCGCCCTCTTGTCATTGTGAGTCAACCCACAGTACTTTGAATGCAGCGGTTAAACAGGTAGCCTATTGCCACCTTCTCCAGGGCAAAATGGGATGTGCTATCAATGCTGGCAAGCCAACAACGCTGAAATCCCACAAATAATTTATAAATAATTAGATCTATCATCCAAACCATTCGGAAGAAATGGCACCAACACTACTCTTAGAATTGCAAACTGACGTTAAATGTGGAAATCGAATATATGTCGGTATGTCCATAGAGATTGTGACAAATCTCTCTGCTATGGAGCTCACTGATCGTTCTGTCTTTCTTGTGTAAGAAGTTGAACTAGAGAGAAAGAGACTCTCCCCAATTTATCGACATTATTAGTTTTATTTTGCACTGTCCTTGTTTTCCTCTCTGAATTAACAAAGTCAAAATTCATATTGCCATTCCAATTGTTGTCCCAGCTACACTCCTCACCGCCCTCTTCCTTACACCTCTCTCCTCTTCTCCTGCCACTTCCCTCCCATTTTCTCTCTCTCTTAGAACTGTCTTCCGCCTTTTCATTCACACTCTCCCTCCTGCATTCGCCAGCCCAATAGCTCTTGGGCACTCGAAATTTCTTCACGTTCTCTCGGCATCTATGTCTTTGGCCCACTGTCTATCTTTATCCTTCCTCCTTTACCTACGATCATTTTCTTACGATTCTCTCACCCTCAACATTTCTTCGCTGTTTCTCCCTCTGTCACGCGGTCCTTTGCATTTTTGTCTTCTTCGCTTTGTCTATCCATTCCTTTCCAATTTTGCGCTCTCTTTTTCCCTATTTCCTTGTCACTCACTCTGTCTCCCCAGTACCTCCATCTCCCTTTCCCTCAGTCACACAGACACATTCTTCACAACCATGTCAGTTGCTCTGCTATAGATCATGCTCTGCTATCTCGATTGTGTTTCTTCAGGGGGCAGTATTCCAGTTTGATTCGGGCAACGCATTGTTTTCCACGCTACTCATTCACCCAGGTCACGTTGAAAATTCCCTTCTCTAATTTTACAGCGATTTAAATAATCATCTGTCTTCCTATATTTGCTACCAATTTGTAAAGCTTTGCAAGTATCCGCACAATGAGGCACCTACAATGCATTTTTCCAATCAGTCACTGCATTTACACCTGTGTGTGTATTTCTGGAGGTATGCATCTCCCTGTATGCGTGGAATTTGTATGAATGGATGCGGTCCTTCATGTCCATCATTGAGGGTTGGCATGTCTGTTCATAATTGTAAACATTTGTGTATGTCTAAAATTCGTATACGACTATGTCGCCATGCATTGTGTACGTTATAGAAGTTCATAAAATCATGAGTAGTGTGAAAGGGTAACAAGTCAAGATCGTTTTCCGAGTTTGGTGGTTCGAATCTGCAGAGCATATGTTTAAAGTGAGTCTGTGAAAAGACATGCACAGTAATTATCTCACAACCAGGGTGATGGGTGTAAGGAACACGCTCAAACAGCATGTTTTGGAGGCGTGCATAATTGGGTGCATGTCTCAAAAGAGTTGAGAAGGCTGTGGACAAAACGCAGTCTATAGGGAATATGTCGGATTGAGATGTTTGGTTGGCGCTGATGAGTTCGCCCGAAGTGTCTTTTTCCGTTCTGCATGACTCTGTGACTCTGTGTTTGTGTGTTCCTGTCTTTGTGTGTGTGCATGTGCGTCTTTCTGTCGGTGTGTGCGTCGATATATATGTGATTATATGCATCTTTGTGCTTGTGTTTTGTGAATGTTTATGTATTATTGAACACAATACATGTTCATGTCTGTGTGCATCTCTGTGTCTGCACGTCTGTGCATTGAGTTTGCAGTTGTTATTGGAATCAATCTTGAGAATAGTAGCAGTGTGTCTGCATCTCTCTGTCTCTATATCTGTATCTCTACCTTGTACTGAATGTCTTAGTGGTTGGTTTCGTTCACTCGGCTGAATGGTTGGTTTGCGAAGCACTGTGGTTACAAAACCAATTACCACTGAGGTTAGCATGAAGGTCTCTACTTCTCCAACTCTCTCGTCACCTGAGGTGCTGTGGCACTAACGTTAAATAGCACTAGTCCTCTCTGTCTGACGAGAGAGCAGCTCTCTTTTCCGGTAAAACCATGGAAACTCACATGAACTCTTTTTAAAAAGAAGTTCTTGATTCCCCACGTCAACGCACAAGTACCAGATCATTTTATTTTTAAATTTTCTTATGCAGATTTCATCATTCACCGTGAATCTCTCAAGTTCGTCTCATCGATCAGCCTGTCCTTTGGGAAGATGGAATAATTCCAAACAACACGGGTCTATTCCCATTCACAACGATCACTCACACCTCCAGCCCTCGATTCATCGATGGAGAAATGGAAAAACTGAGAAAAATAGATGATAGGCAAAAGTAGATGAACTTTTTCCTTGTTTGTTTTGTTTTGGTGAAATGGCAGGGGCGAGGGAGCATATTGTTTTGTTGCTTGGTGTTTTGTGCATCTTTATTCCACAATAAAGTGACATGCTCTGATGTTGTGCCTGATGCCACGACTTTGATCTCGATCCATTTGCGACAAACGAGCTGTTGACAGAACCCAGCAGAGGGGTGTTTTTTTTGTTTGTTTCCTAATCGGCAGTTGACATATTGAAAGAAGCTAGGACACCAGAAGCAGGAACTCATAAGTCTAGATTTGTTTCATTGAATTTAATTTTATCGTGTCATGAATATAAAACAGTGTGCATGAGTCCTTCTCAGCGTCACTACTGCGCATCCTTGGTTCATAACTACTCATTATATTCCAATTTTATGCATGAATCAACGAAGTTGTTTTACAAATTTCCGTTGGTCATTCATTTAGGATTCAAAGTGCAACCAAAAACATTCATTATTTTTCTTTTGCCAATTTAATAACTCAGTGTTCATCCATTGCTTGCTTGCAATTTCCTCACTTTTACACACTTGCTGTGTCATGAAAAAGCCCCCGCCTAATAAGCTAGCCCTGCAGCTAAAACGCTCATACGCGTGCAACACCCTTCTTTAATCTTTTCCGAAGCCGTTCAAGTTGACAAAATCATTCAGATAGCAGGGAGAACAGAACTGAACAAAATTTTCTGAAAAGTGTGTTTCACCAATGTCCTACTCAGCTATAACCTGACATCTCGAATGTGAACACTGTTGAGGTAGAAATGTTGCCGAGCGAGTGTCACCATCATCCCGTGAAGGAAAACAGAATACAGAATAAATAAGCTTTACTTTCTGGGACAACTCACTCCAGATAAAGGAAGCATTTAATCTTTATTTGCACCATAATTTTTATGCGTTCAAAGCAACCAAA
>NW_025212476.1:0-8814 GCF_004010195.1 Chiloscyllium plagiosum | reverse complement strand
TTTTCCCTTCTTCGATGATCTATCTATTAATCACTTTTTTCATTGGAAAACCTGTTTTATGAAATAAACCCTAACTTTCATTTAATTCCCCATATGTCTTTTTTTGAATCTATAGCATTAGCTTATGTTTAAAGGTTTTGTGGGTTGTCTTTTCTTTCTGATTATTCTTACAATGATGTCATGCTCTCGGAATCTGTTTATTTTGAATGAACAGTCTTCATTCGTTGTGATTTGTTTTGTTTTTGTTTACAAATAACATCTTCGAAAGTCGACCTGGTCCTGAATTTAAAGTAGTTTTTCTTTTTTCTCTTTAGATTCGCTTCCGCATTTTCTCATTTACATTTAATTTAGTTATCCAGCTTTATTGTCATTTGTTTTTATTTCTTCAACAGACGTCTTCAGCAATTCATTCTAATTTTGTCTGACATTAATTTTCCGCAGTCTTGATAAATCGTAGTTTCTTTGTATCTTAGTGTTTCTACACGGCTTTCTCTGAAGTACACTTTCTCCTGCATGCTTTACCCCAACCTGTGCAAGGGCAGGATTGCTGCGAAATATGTTTTCTGCGATTTGCCCTTCCATCTGATTTGCTGTGCCATCGCTGTGCAATTCCCTGCCTTTGAAGCTTCTTTGCAGCTGTCTTTTTATGTTCTCTTTTACTCTATTGCTCATATTGTATGTTATAAATGAAGTTATTGTTTTATTTTCTGAATGAATTGCACATTAATATCACACAGCAAGATTTTGATGACTTTTCCTTAACTGCGTCAAAACCTTGGACCTGTGTTCGTCACCTTGTGTCTGTTAATCCACCATTTGCTTCATAATTCGGAGCAAGCTTCGTTCTTGAGCTTCTTTAATGTGTCCTGAGAACTCATCTTTCACGTGGGCTCTACTATGTGCCAGAGCCTTAATGTATAAGATGCAGCATTGCAGCGAGCCAGTTTTCCGTGAAGCAATATGAATTCGTTTGCATTGTTTGTTTGGAGGGGAATACAATATTGATTGTACTCTTCCTTTAAATAATTATTTTTGACTTTCAGAATACAATTATATTCCGAAGGACGTTTGAGCAGAGGAGGAGGATTGAACTGTTTAGCCGGTTGAGACATCAGCGTAAGTAAATTGCATCGTAACTAGTGTGTTCACATCAACTCAACTGTTTTGTGATTGCTGACATGTTTGCTTAAGAACAGTATCCCGGCCAGCCTTGCAGAACTTGAAAGAAAAAGATACTCCACCATCTCCATCGAAAGAAATGTCCAAACTCTAACAACGCTGAGACAAATGAATTCCATCAAAGTATTCTTAATAAAATGTTGACGTGGAGACAGTCAGCAGATATCAATCAGACTGTCTACCTTTATGTTTCACAACACAGTAAACGTAAACGTTCAATGGCGCCCAATTCTGACACGAGTGGTTCTGAACTGGACGTGAGGAATACCTAATCACAGGAAAAAAATATCATCTTCAACACCAGATAAACAAAAACGTGGAAAAGTATTAATCAAATTCGATTGCTAAACTAAACTTAAGCAATATAACAATCTAACTGGTCTATGCTATCAATCAAAATGGCGTTGTTTGCATCATCACTCTCTCAAAAACTTGACAACCAAGCAACCCAGTTAACGGATAAATATAATAAAGTAATACAGATGGTCAGATTTCTTCTGTGGGATTCACGATTGTATGTTTGACAGACATAGATGCAGTTTTCGAAATTTTTGGTTTTGAATTGTTTCATTCAGGGCCACCTATCTTATTTACTTAGATAAGTGCAGTCTGACATATAAATAAGCATTCTATTCTTTAAGTTTCTAAGAGCTACAAAGCGGAGGTTGCACGAGTGTTTTGAATCGTTCGTAGCATAACATCGAAAGCCACGTTACGAAGCATACAAGGCAATCTGACATCCAATCATAAGTGACTTCTCACTAACCGAACGATCGCCAAATCCACAAGGTCTCAATTACCATTTAACATCCCTCGTCTTCTTGATAATGAGGTATTTTCAACACATGCTTGAAAGAATTCCTACATACTGACACACTGACACGCTGATAGCCAACTTTGCTACTTGCTTAAACATAACGCTCTTTCTTGCTGATAAAATATCTGGAGAACTTTTTTTTCAGGAGTCAAACGTTTTTCATCTATTCGGACTGACTCACGGCAAACAGTAGCGAGATCGGTCTATAATTTTTCACAAACAATGCTTCCCAGACTGTTGTGGTTCTGTTCGCCGAGCTGGAAGTTTTTGTTGCAAACGTTTCGTCCCCTGTCTAGGTGACATCCTCAGTGCTTGGGAGCCTCCTGTGAAGCGCTTCTGTGGTGTTTCCTCCGGCGTTTATAATGGTCTGATCCTGCCGCTTCCGGTTGTCACTTTCAGCTGTCCGCTGTAGTGGCCGGTGTATTGGGTCCAGGTCGATGTGTTTGTTGATAGAGTTTGTGGATGAGTGCCATGCTTCTCGGAATTCCCTGGCTGTTCTTTGTTTCACTTGCCCTATGGTCACTGAATTGCGACATTAAGGAGTATCAGAGTGTTGGATAGGATGGGCACTCTGGTCCCTTTTTCCTCAGATGGTGATGGCTATCATGAGGAGACACAGCTTTAAATTAAGGGGAGATAGATTCAGGAATGATGTCAGAGGTGGTTTCTTTACATAGGGAGTAGTAGGGACATGGAGCAGAATGTCTGCAATAACAGTAGTCAAATTTAAGGGCACTTAAATTATCATTGGATAGACAAATGGATGATAATGGAATAGTGCAGGTTAGGTAGGTTTCGGATTTGGTCAGAGATCGACCCATCATCGAGGGCAGAAGGGAGTGTACTGTGCTTTAATGTTCCATGTTCTATGTTCTACGTCTTCCATATTAACTCACAAAGAGATTAATTCTGCAGCTGTCCATCCAATCCAGTTTTGCCAACATTTTGCCTGGGATTTCCACGTAAATGAAGACATGCCCAATCGGATCAAACCACCTGTCCAACAAAATGAAATTATTCCAAGAATGAGTAGAATTAAACTTCATGGCAGAAATAGTTTTAAATACTTCCTTGAAAGTAAGTGTTGCTGCGAAAAGTGTATGAGAAAGCGCCACTTCATTAGAGAAAGGACAATATTAAAATCCATTATTATAAAATATCATTAGAAAACATGTTCTGACTCGGTCGTTAATAGAAGCAATCGATGGAGAAAGAGTTTAACAGAATTTGGTAGATTTGAATCTATGTTCTGAAAAACCTATTTACAAACGCAGATATCAAGTGAGTTTTGACATTTCCATGTCAATCTCTGGAAGTGGGATATGGAACTTCAAAGATCAACTACAAGTAAATTTGTGTTCAACGTGTTAAAATGGTCCGTTAAAATGGTCTGAAATTGCTCAATTGAACAAACGATAATTGGTAGATACAACGATGAAAGGAAACAGAAACAATATAGATTAGCCAATCATTTTCAAAATGTGTAATACATGATGAGAATATGCGGCTAAAGCGAAAAAAATGGTGTAAGCCTCATCAAAATAAGGAAACATTTTGTGAATGGAACAAACAAATGATCGAACAGTGAGTTTAAGGAATTCAGAAACTTGGAAATAAACACAGATTCATAGAATAAGATATCAAAATGCTGACCTTGAAATTATGCAACGAAGAATGGACATCTCTCACAGCAGTTTCAAGCACATTGCACAGTTTTGTTCGAAACAATTTTCGACTGTGTTAAAGAAGGAACGTAAGGAGACGTTTTTAGAGCATATTTGCCAGGGCAATTCTAAAACTGGTTAGGTTGACTTGTAATGATATCATGCAATTTACGACTCATAATAAACTGTGATGAAGATATCAAAGTTGATGGGATTTAATACCTGACATTCGAAGCAGAACTTGATATTCCTTGATTTCGTAGATTTCTTTCACTGCCGAAGCATGTAAAACTAATGGGCATATATGCAAATTTTCAGGGCTTCTGGTTAAAACAGAACACAGGCACAACTACTTCATTCGATAACAGTCTGTCATGAAAGAAAGACCACTTCAGACATTGGAGGCATCTTATTTGAATACATAAATGTCTAATTTAAAGAAAATTCTTAAGAACACCATAGGAAAATCTTTTGCAGTGGGTGGGAAACTAGAAACACTGCATCACATAATTAAGCTATTTTCTGTTCAAATGTCAATTTAGATTCCAGGTGCCAAGTGCATCATTCTGATCCCGCATTTTTCATTAACCAGTTTAACGTTATTATGTTGTACGTTGTATTTGAAATATGACATTAGATGTATCAGCTGGCTGACTGGCACGAACGAATGTATGTGTTGTTAACTCGACAAAACACAACAAGCATAAACGGATTTAGTTCAGTTTGCCAAGACGTAACGTGGAGTAAGCTACTGTGAACCATGGTAATATATGACTGGTTTATAATTTATATAACTAATTTAGATTAAGAATAGATAATAGGGCCATAATGTTTGCTGCCAACCGAAACATTGGTAAACAATTGCATTGTGAAGAGGACACGAGGCAACAGACGTATGTCGATATATTCAATTTATGGACAAATATGCTGTTAATGCAGCATAATGGGAGAAGTCTGAAATTGACCATTTTCACGGGAAGGATGGAAAAGAAGAATGGCAATTAACGGTGTAGTATTGTATTCATTTGCAGACATATTTGTGTGTTCTCTTACATGAACAGCCATAAGTTGCCATGCAGATACAGACATTACTTAGTTTAGCAAATTCAGTATTATTTAAATCCACCTGGGACTTCACTTTAAGGGAACCCTGCACGTGAGATCACTTTGTTACAGTACATTCAATATTTCAGTTATCCTACTGTGAACACATATGGAATTATGTGTTCTCCAGGTCCTCGTAAGGGCGAATGTTAATGACCCTCAGGCAGTTTTAAAGCCATAGACACCGACAGCACGGAGACAGACACTTTGGTTCAAATGAGCTCATCCCCACCATAATGTCCATAAACACTGAAATCATTCCCCTGCACGTTGTCCGCATCGGTTTAAATCCATGTATTTGTCCAAAGTCTTTTAAAATATTATTAATATACCCACCTCAATTACATCCGCTGGCAGCTCAACCATCTGCATACCAGCCTCTGTTCAACAAAGTTGCACTTCAGCATTCCTTTTATTCTTTCCTATCCAAACTTAAACTGATTTCCTCAAGGAAACCTGGTGAAAACACTGAGTGCATTCATTGTATCCATGCCTCCCATGAAGCTATCCATTTCAATAATATACCCCACTTCGTATCCGACGCACTTGATCTGTTAAAAAATGGCCTAACTTATCCAACCTTTCTCAATTACTCAGATTGTTTAATCCTGCAACACACTTGAAAATTTCGTCCACACTCCTTTCAGTTTATTGATATCCTTCCTGTGCCAGTGTCATAAAATGTACATAATACTTCAAATGCGGCCCCACCAACGTCCTGCACAACTGCAACATAACTTTCCAATTTATATACTCAGTGCTCTGATTGATGAACGCCAGTGTGGGAAAGATTATGCTTTGTTGTTCAAAAAGGCAATTGTGTTGCAATGGTGTGCCCTGAATGCTGCTTTCTGCATTTCTGTCAAAACCTCAACATTTTCCAGATCTTGCTGAATTTTGACATGGATTGTTGCAGCATCTGATCAGTTGTGAAAACTGCTGAAATTTCTGACCATGGATGAGGAGTGTATATGCACTGAACCAGATAAACTGGAGAGAGTCTTTAGGTACCCTAGTATGTCTCGTAGAGAGTGGACAGTCTTTCGAGAATGATGAGATGAATATTTTTTAGAGTATTGGTTCTCTCTCACCTGTTCGTGTACTTACTGTAATTGTATGAGTCCAGTTCAGTTTCTGGTTTAGGCTAGTCGCAAGATGCAGTTAAATTGGGATTGTGATGTTAATGCCATTGAATGCCAGGGACTGATGTTGTGAATATCCATTTTTAAATTTTGTCATTTCTGGCGCAAACAATGCTTGCCACTTGTTAGGCCAGGCCTGGATGTTCTCCAAATCTTGGTTCATTTGGCTTGGGCTGCCTCAGGACATGAGGATCTGTAGATGGTGCTGAACATTGTGAAATCATATGGTAGCGTCCCCACTACTGACCTTACGATTAGAAGAAAGTCATTGATGAAGCTGCTGAATGTGGTTGTGCTAGGACATTCCTCTGTCGAACTCTGAAGAAATATCTTGGGGCTGAAATGACATGAACAAAACTAGACATCTTCCATTAGAGATGACACTAAACTGTGGAGACATTTCTTGTATTGTAGTTCACTGAGGGTCTTTCGGGTCACATTCATTCAATTCTGATGATGGTAGCAAGGGCGGTTACATGGACTTATCTCTAACTTCAGCTCGTCTGCTTTATTTTTGGATCATGAAGCTAATGAGGTCATCAGATGGTGGAAATGAAGTCAACAAAAATGATAAAGTTATTATGAATTACGTTCTCCTTTATCCCATTGTTGATCTTTCATTTCTTTGCTTATCAGAAGAAGACTTATGGGAGTGAAATTGGTCAGAATAGATTAATTTTGTTTTACGTGTATATGATATAGCCAGTTGATGGGTAGATTTTGGTGTTCTGGCTCTATTGCCATAGGTTTTTTTTTACGAGCTTAGCAAGTTCTGGAACGCACGGCTGCATTTGTCATTGCTTGAATATTGACAGTGTGATGAGCCTGTCACATTGACTCGTTGACTCCAGTGATTGCCTGGTATCACTTGGAACGAATCGAATTAACTGAACCTACTGAGTACTTCGGGAGGAGGCTGTGATGAATTATCCGCACAATACTTCAGGCTGCAGATTTTTTTTTCAAATAAGTCAATCTTTTGTGTTTCACTGTTGGATTGTTTTCCCCTGTCAGTGACGATAAGCACACCCCCGACCTCCACCCCCTCCACATCGTGAGTAATTCAATTCGAAGCAGCCTTTCACACACGATGAGAGATGTGGAAACTGCGGATCTTAGGTCGATCCATTGATTGTGGCATCATCTACCTCTGTCTATAATTTGCTTTTCATTCTTTTTTTTCGCGTGTGCAATTAGTTCTGTGTTTCAGCTTCACCAGGCTGGCACTTCATATCCTGTTATGGCTGTTACTGCTCATGGCATAGCCTTTTGCGCCCTTCATTGAACATGTGATCATCATCTGGTTGGATGTTTATGTTAGAGAATGGAATTCCATGTGATTGCAGATTATGTGCAGTCCCTACACACCATAATTTTTCTGTTGTTGCTGGCCCGCTATGCCACAAGTACATCTCGTTGTGAATTTCCCGATCTGTTTGAATCTATCCCATTTAATAAAGCCCTCGTTTTTGTTAATTGTCTCACCTAATGCTGGAGCAGTGGAGTTGCTCATCGACAGTTGATGGAAAAGGATGCAACCCACCGAGACTTAATTCTTTGCCCTTTGCACCCGCTACGATGTGTTCAAATACAGAAGGAGTGATCCGATTTATGTGGGAGTACGAAGTAGCAGAAGGTTTTCTGAATATTTTAATATAAAAACTTGAGATTTCGTGGGGCTCAGGATCAATGTCGACCACTTAATAGACAACTGCCTATTGATTGCACATTACTGAACTTTCATTTCTGCAGGTCCTGCCCAGATTGTGAGAGAAGCCTACATGGAGAAGGTTATGACATTGTCTGGGAAATTGTGTGCAAAGCAGGATTCATTGAGCGTGACTTTATTTGATACTTGTTTGATGATACTGTGAATAAAATACTTCAGGCCAGCATTACGGTTTTAGATAAACGGTTCACTTGTCTTTGAAAGGGGAGGAGGAGTAAAACATTAGTAATTGAGGACTCACAGTTAGAAGGACAGATAGATGATTCTGTGGGAACGGGAGAGACTCGCTTCTGGTGTGTTGACTCCCAGGTGCAAGGTCCCGCGGTCTCTCGGATTGCATTTTCTGAATCCTGAGGGGGGAGGGGAGGAGCCCAAGTCATGATCCACATAAGCAAAAACTATTTTGGTAGGAAAAGGGAGAAATTCAGGGCGTTAGCGTGGAATCCTCCGGTGAGAACCAGCAGAGTTACTATCTTTGGTTTCTTACCCGTTCCACGTGCTGACGAGGTGACGAAGTGGGAGAGGGAGAAGTTGAACACGGGGCTACAATCACCAGATAATTAGGTCCCATTCTAGATTAGGTGGTAAATCTTCAAACGTGAACGTCTCCACCGAAACGATAGGAGAACCGATATCCTGAGGGTGGGAGATCACCTCATGCTCTTCGGGAGTGTTTTAACTAATTGAGGGATGGGAATCTGAATTGTGGCTACAGTATACTGGATGTTGAGATTAGTGAGATCACGAGGAAGATTTACATTTTGCAGGACTGTTAGCAGCATAACTGAAAGTGCTTTGTCATGTTCCACTTTAACGTCAGGAGCATCCAGAATAAGATTGGTGAACTTGCATCATGGGTTGATGTCTTAGGCCTCGATGTCATGGCATTTTTTAGAGACACGCAAAGAAAAGGGACAGGAATGGTTGTTTCTAATCAGTTGATGGATAAATAAAAAGGCCATTTATCTCTGTACCAAGCTTCGCCATTTTGGACCCCAGTCTGTTTTGAATCACTCAAAAAATCAAGTACACAAATCCTTCAGAAAAGGAACAGGTTTCTGGACAAAGACAACTTTTCTGACAGCAAAATACGGAAATTTTCCAAAGTCAGATGCTGTTACTAAGCAATTCATATGACCATGGTTAATATTTTTTATTCTTCATTGATAGTATTGAGTG
>NW_025212475.1:21722-26943 GCF_004010195.1 Chiloscyllium plagiosum | reverse complement strand
TTGGAGGAAATTCTGAGAAAGATTATTTACATGGATTCAGAATAGCAAGGATTAATTACGGATAGTCAGCATGAGGGTGTGGGTTTGAAAACATATCTCACAAATTTGAGTGACATTTTTTCAACAGGTGACCAAAATGATAGTTGAAGTTATAATAGCTTACGTTGTCTGCATGCACGTTAGTTAGGCCCAACAGGGCTCTGCATGGCAGACTGTTTAATAAGGTTAGATCAAAGCGGATCAGGGAGAGTTAGCCAATTAGATACAAAATTTGCTTGACAATCAGACACAGAGCGTGCTGCGAGAGATTTAATATTCTGACTGGAGGTCTGTGACCAGCCATGTACTAATAGGTCCACTGCTGTGTCAACTGCTGTTCCATATTTTTATAAATGATTTGGTTGAGAATATACGAAGCGTTAATAGTAAATTTGAAGATGACATCAAAATTGGTAATATAGTGCACAGTGCAGAAAGTAATCTAAAAGAACCATGAGATTTTTGTCAACTGTGCCAGTAGGCTGGGGAATGACACATGGAGCATCGTGCAGATAAATGTGAAATGTTGCATTTTGTAAGACAAGCCAGGGAAGGAATAATACAATTAACAGTAGGACGCTGGAGAATGTTATCGACAGACAGACCTAGGGATGCACATGCATATTTACTTGAAAGTGAAGTCACAGGTAGAGAGGGTGGTTAAGAACCTGTTAGGCACACATGTCTTCTTCATTTAAGTTTGGAGTTGGGATATCATTTCGAGGCTGGACAAGACAATGGTAAGGCATTTGGAGTATTGAGTACAATACTTTTCGTCCTGCTGGAGGAAAGACATTATACATTGGAAAGGGTAAAAGAAAATTAAAATGATATGACAGAGATTTCGAGACATAAGGATAGGCTGGATAACCTGAGATGTTTTGCCCTTTTATGCTGGAGACGAAAGGATGATGTTGTACATGTTTATAAAATCATGAAGTGCATGGATAGGATGAATATCCAAGGTCTTTCTTTTTCCAAGCGGGTGCCCAAAACCGGAAGGTTAAGATGAGAGGGAAAACAGTTAAAAGATATCGAAGGGGCAGCTTTTTCTCACAAAGTGTATACGTAACGAACTGTTGTAGAAAGTGGAAGTTGTGAGGTTTAGAGTAATATGTATGAAACGCAGCCAAATGCGACCAGTTCGGTTTAGGAATTCTGGTGAGTATGGACGAGTTGGGCCGCATAGTCGGTTTGCTTATTGCATGGCTCTAAAACTCTATGATATCATAACACCTGTTTCATCATTAATTCTTCAATGTTCTCAATTCGTTTCGAGGTCAAAAACCCTCTGCAAAAGCTTTCGATGATCTAGTTCTTCCAACCTCCCTGAATAGAGAATACCAAATAGTGATGCAGGCCACAGAAGCAGAATTGCATTCAAACCCAATCCGTAATTTTTTGGGCGGAATAATCCTTTAGTCTACCATTACCATCAAGCAGATCTAATGGCTTAATGAAGAGTCTGTGTGAATATGCCACGATCAAAACCATGGACAACTAAACTGATCAGAACATGTTACAGCTACTGCATCTCGCTGCTTAATTTCAAACAGCAGAACTAACAACTGAAAGAGAGGGCAAACTGATCCCAAGATTAACAGATCAGATTGAATCTCTGCAGTCCTGCCACATCCAGTCATAAATAGTGATGAACTATGCAATAATTCACAAGAGGAGAGGTTTCCACAAATATCCCAACCCTAAGTCATGAAACATCCCTGCACAACAGTGTAAAATGCAAGGACGAATTATCTGCCAAAAGTGTTTAATCAGTGATTCACCTCAACCTCATTATGATGTTGGAGACACTTACACAGATAGGGAGGATCGCACAAACTGGAGGATATTCCTGCGGTAGGAAGGGTTGAAGGGGAGAATGACGTTTACACAGACAGGGGTGTGAGAGCTGAAAAGGTTATGGAGATGAGTAGATGGATGTAGAGACTAGAGGAGCTCACATGGACAGGGTGGTTGACAACACGAGAAGGGAGTTAAATAAACATTGAGCCTTGTAGGAAAAGGATCGAAAGAGTCGCAGGTTTTGGAGTGGGTTTTGCAGATCGGGAGTATTGCCGGGATTGCAGAGGACAACACATCGGGAGGATTGTAGGGTCTCCACATTTTGAGAGCGTTTAAAAACTGGAGGAAGTTACACAAATGAGGAGAGATGTTGGAGCTGTTGGAGTTTACAGAGATGGGAGGGTTGGATCTGTTTACCGATCGAGGGATATTTTGAGGAACAGTAATACGAAACTCTGAGGAGGGTTGCAGAGAACACAAAGGAAGAGGGTGTGAGGTACGGGTAAGGCTGTGGGGAGTGGAGGAGCAAAGAGAAATGTGGAGTGCTGTTTTGGCTGGAAAAGTATACTGAATATAGGAGACTTGCAGGGCCCGGGGGAGGTGAGGGAGAGATTGGGCTGCAGAATCTGTGGAGATTGGAGTATGCCTGACAGATGGGGAGTGATATTGCGACTGGAGCAGTTGCAAAGAGATTTTCATACGGACCAAAGGAGGTTACAAATGTAAGGGGGGTTATGGAGGCTGGAGGATATAGTAGAGATAGAGCAGGCGGATGAACTGCAGAGGTTCATACAGACATGGAGGGCTGAAGGAGCAGGTGAATGTAACAGAGACAGAGAAGGTTTCAACTTTGGAAGGGGGGTCAGTGTGTGGGAAAAGGTTACAGAGGCAGGTACGGTGGTCGGGATTGGATGGGAACGCAAAGGTAGGGACGCTGTAGGATATGATTTAACAGATATATGTAGGTTCCAGCAGCTAGAGGAAGTTACAAAGATACAGGGGTTTATCGGCTGGAGGAGTAAATAGATTGGTAGAGCTGTAGGGACTGGAGTAGGTTTGACAGATATGGAGAATTCTGTGGTCTGAGAAAGTTCCAGTTGTAGGAGGTTGTGTAGTTTACAGAGATGGGAAAGGTAGCAGGGAATCAAGTAGATATAGAGATAGGGAGTGTTACACAGAAACAGAGTACAGAGGGGTATGGGGCAGGCCATTCAACTCCACGAGCCTGTTTCCAAATTGATTATGATCACAGCTGACTTATTAACTCAGTGCAATGTTGCTGCTTTTGTCCCAAACATAGTCTGTCATAACTGGGGGAGTTTAAGAGAGAGCGAGGTATGGAGTGACTGGGGAAGGTTACAGAAATAGGAAGAGTTGGAATGAGTGGGGATGTTCCAGAGCTATGGAGGGTTATAGTGACTGGAGGAATTGATGAAGATCGGAAGGATTGAAGTGACTGGGGGAGGTGACAGAAAAAGAAAGAATAGGAGGGACTGGAGGAGGTCATCGAGATCGGGAAGGTTGTGGGTTCTGATCGATATTAAAGAGGTGGAGAGCATCATTCAGCCTGGCGAAGAGTATGGAGAAATGCAGAGATGTGGAGGCTGATGGGGATAACTGGGAAAGGAGGTGCAGAGAAGCAGTGTTTGGAGAGGTTAACTGTGACTTGGATAAAACACAAAGTTTATTGAGTCAGAAACTTCCCAAGTATTTATGGTAGTCAGGGAAAAGATAGAATCAGACAGTTGAGTATTGCAGCGGGGATTACACATGGAAAATAATACTCAGTCCCTCAGAGATCTGGAAATTTCCAGTCTCCATCCCTGGACTGTGCAGTCCTGCCTCTCTGGAGTGGAGAATTCTGTTGTATCGAGATCTAGAATGGCTGCAAGAGCCAGGGGCATTGACAGAGGCAACAATTAAACTCACACAGTGAGGGACACCACATGGAGATATACTGAATGACATCACCAGAATGTAGGAAGGTATCAGGTTAAAACAGTGGTTAGGCTGAAAGTGTTTTGACTCATGGTGCACTGGTATTAGTACTCAGGGATGAGTGAGGTATGAGTGGGACAGATAACGGCCCAGTATCATTCTCACGAGACTGTTTACCGAGCATTTAATACCGGTGTCAGGGATACCCATCTGATTGCTTAATATCCTTTCAGGCCTGCATATGACTCCAGAGCCAGAGCAATGGGGTTGACTTTCAACTGCCGTCTGAAATGGACGAGCAAGCCACTCAGCGCAAGGGCAGCTGTGGGTGGGCATGAAATTCTGGCCAGCTAGAAACGTCTGTATCTCACCAGTGAATAAGAAAAAGTCCCATAGCACTGGGCACCAAGGAAACATGCTGGGACCTCTGTCCTGGTCAATGATGGCGGTAAGTTGAAGGACAGGGCTTTAAACTGACAGAGAGGATGCTGTGATATTGTTCAGGTGAAAGGATCTTCCCACATCCAAAGAGAAAATGTGAAACATCGGAACAACACGGTGTTGTGGCTGAAGATAAACAGGAAGGAATGAACAGGAAGATACAGAGTTTCACTAAAAATATACATTAGCGAATAGGTTTGTGACAGGAAATTATTGGGAAACGTAAATTGCAAAGTTCTTTTATGGAACGGACAAATTATCTACAATACCGTACATGGACATGTGACAAAGAGATAAATGCGATTCAACACTAGACAGATGTGGTAACGGAGCGAAGAAAAGGTAGAACATAAATATGTAACAGTAAACAACCTTGCAGGGCCTCTGGCAGAATGGGAAAGCGGGATGAGTAAATCTAACAGTAATGGACAACAAAGGCATAATAGAAAAGAAAGCATTTGGCCTCCGATTATGCAGTTGAGTCAGCTGGAATCCAGACTCTGAGTACGATGTGCCCCAAATCCAAGCAGGAGAATAGGTTTTCTGCTGCTCAGCAGCATTTCATTCCTCAACACTGCATCAAACAGGAATTTTTCGAATTCGTAACAAAGATATTGTGATAATTTTGGGAGACTTTAATCTTTACATAATTGGAAATGTCATGTGCAAAGAGGCTTTCGGAGAATGTTTTTGTCAGTGTTTCTTTGAATAACATGTCGTGCAAATGGCTCTGGATGTAACTATTTCAAATCGACCGTTGGGTAATATAGCTGAGTGAATGAGTAATGTCACATGGAGAGATCCTCCGGGAAATTGTAATATAGAGGAATGAATAGTGATTTAAAACCTCATATAGTGAACATAAATTACACACGACAATCAGAAACAAAGCCAATTCAAGGGGTTTGAGAGGAGAACTGAACAAGGTAAACAAGTGAAACATACTGAAAGGTATGATTATAAATGAACAGTGGAAATCATTTTAAGCAACTGTGTAAAA
>NW_025212475.1:20161-21548 GCF_004010195.1 Chiloscyllium plagiosum | reverse complement strand
AATCTTCTCACAAACCTTGAACTGTGTAAAATATTGAACAAAAGGACAAAACCTCAGCAAGACATTCCTACCTGCACGTCACGCAGGGATGAAGGATCTGATTTGATTAAGGGATGCTGAAAAAGACAGAAAAACTAACAATTCTGAAAAACCAATGCTTTGGAGATATGGGAACATTTGTTAATTGGATCGCGACGAATCTCCTAATAGCAAGAGTGCAACAGGAAGAGGAAACAGTGTCAGGTTTAAATGAGATGATAGGAACAGGGAGACTTGAAGAAGATAGAGGTGGTGAGATTGATACCAAGAGGAACAAGGGACTAAAATCATTTATACAGCCAGTTTGAATTGCTGTAGTTGGAGGCATTTGCAGAGGTGGTGGGGGGTGGGAGGATGGGGGACATATATAGTTTTATTTATTCATTCATGGACTGAGTGTATCACCGATTGGACCACAATACATTTCCCACTGCTAATTGCCTGCAGGCGGCTCAGAGTCAGCCATATTGCTGTTGGTCTGATTTCACATGTAAGCGAGACCAGTTAAGAATGTCAGATATCATTCCCTAATAGAAACACATGAAACAGTTGAGTTTTTCGATATGATCAACAATGCCTTTATAGTGGCTATACTCATATCCTGTACAGCGATGACATGACGTCCAAATTCCTATTCTCAATGCTCTGATCTATGAAGGAAAACGGTCCAAATTCTCTCATCAACAACCTGTCCACATGTGACACAAATTTCAAAGAACTGTTTACCTGCATTCATAGCTCTCTCTGTTTGACAACATTACCCAGGGTCCTAAAATTAACTGTACAAGTACTGCCCCGGTTTGCCTATCAAAATACAGCATCGTGCATTTCCCCACCTGCTATTCCTCAACTTATTTGTACATCAGTACTGGTGACCCCATTCTACGCTTAGATAACCCTTTTCACTGTCTATTTTCCGTCCACATTCAGTGTCATTCACTAAATTCCTAACTCTGACTCCTTTATTCTCAACCAAATTGTTGATATAAATGATGCACAACAGTGGACACAGCACCGAATCTCGTGGCACACCATTGGTTACAGGCCTGCAGTTTTAGTCGAAATCATTTATGAACTCATTCTGTCTCCTACTGTCAATCCAATTTTGAATCCAGCTGTAAAATGCTCCGTGATTATGTGTGATCTAAACATGTAAACCAGCCTGCGATGAAGGATCTTGTCATAGGCCTTGCTGAAGCCCATGTAGACATGTCTACTGCTCTCCCTTGATCTATCACTAGACTACTTCCTCAAAAACTCAATCAAGTTTGTGAGACATGATTGTCCACGCACAAAGCCATGCTATCGATGGCCAATCAGTCCTTGCATTTCCAAATGTTTGAAGACC
>NW_025212475.1:12317-18508 GCF_004010195.1 Chiloscyllium plagiosum | reverse complement strand
ACAGCACAGCAACAGGCCTTTCAGCATACCATGACTATTCTGACCATGATGTTATTCGAAACAACACCATCTGTCTCGACATGGTCCATACCCTTCCATGCTCTGCCTGTTCATGTTTCTGTCTAAATGCCACTTCAAAACGTTTCTCACATTTCCGCTTCGACCACCTTCTGAGCAGATTCTACCCATACTGGAAATATAAATCTTGCCTCATTCATCTCACTTGAAATTCCCACTCTCACCTGAAACCGAGGCAAACTCGTATTTGACATTTGCACGTTGCAAATGGGATTTCGACTATTTACAGCATCTATGCCTTTCATAACGCAATATACCTGTACGTGGTCGCCCCACAGCCTCCGACACTCCCGCAAAACACACCAACTGGGTCCAAACACTCATTATAGTCAACGCATTTACATCCAGGCAACAAGCTGGTAGATCATTCTTACACGCTCTCAACGCCTCCACATCCTTCCCATGGTATAGTGACGAGAACAGCACACAGCATTCCAAACGTGGTCGATCTGATGTTTTATTCGGTTACAACATGGCATGCAAACATTTAAAGTCAATGCTGCGACCGCAGAAGGTAATCATGACATTTTCCTTCATTATCACCACATCCTGTTGTGTTGTTATTTTCAGGGAGCTCTGGATTGCATTGAAGTTCCATCAGTATATTACTGTTTCAAAAGTTCTGGTCCTTTTTAGTGTAATTTTCTCTTGCATTTGACTTCCAAAATGCATCATCTCACAATTGTCCCAATGAAATTCCATTCGCCATTTCTCAATAGAACATAGAACTTTCGTGCATAGTACAGGCTGTACGTCCCTCGACGTTGTGTCGACCTGTGAAATTAATCTAAAGCCCCTCTAGCCTACACTATTCGATTTTAGGCCATATGTCTATCCAATGACCATTTAAACAGGATTAAAGTTGTCGAGTCGACGACTACTGCAGGTATGCTGTTCCATGCCCGTACTATTCTGAGTAAAGAAACTACCTCTGACATCTATGCTGTATGTATCACTCCGCAAATTAAAGCTTGTGCTCGCTATCACCATCCGAGGAAAAAGCATCTTACTGTCAAACCTGTCTAATCCTCTGATTACCTTGCATGTCTATTTTAAGTCTTTCCATTTGATCGAAATTCTGCTGAACCTTTTAACATCCTTCCCCATTATCCCCAATTCCCCTAACTATTCCTAATCACTACATGCCTTTCGAAACGTGGTCTGCCAGATTACGAATCAGGCCGCTGACATATACATCTTTATTATTGATGGAAATGTCAAACGGAATTCGCAGAATTGATCCTTCTGAAGCACCACTGGCCACAGAGCTCCAATCAGAAGTACATCCCTTCACATCCCTCTGTATGCTATTAACAGGAAAATATTGCATCCAATTTGCCAATCCTCGTGGATAGCATGGATTGTGATTCGATTTTCTCGGCCAAGCTAATATTAGCAAATGCTTTAGTAAAGTTCATGTCTGCAACATCCATAACCTTACCCTCAATATTTATCTTTGCCACTTCGTTTGGTTTCCGTTGTGTGAGAATCTTGAACAAGGAGGCAAGAAATTACAGTTGGGATTACCAGATCAGCCATGATCTCGTTGAATGGCGGAACATACTCGATGGACCAAATGGTCTAATTGCACTTCGCCATCTCATTGGCTAAACAAAATCACTTTTTAACTCAAACAATGACATAATACTGTGATTTTTCTGCTCACAAAGCAGCATTGCAATCAGACAATTTGATATTTCTCATGATACAACATTTCAACATGAATAGGCCACTCCCTTGATTGTTCCTTGACATGTTATTACAGAAAACCATCTCTTCCACAATCCAAGTTTCTATCCATGAAATCCCAATATTCAATATTTATCCAATCGGGATGGAGACTACTGTCACACACAGTAACTGTACTCCCCTTGTTGCAAGCACATTCAGTTTCCTGACTGTAACCATATTTACATTACTATCACGCTCTGGTGTGCCGAAACGAATTCCTGCTCATGGTTGCTGCCCCTTGCGGCTTCTCAGTTCGACCCAAAAATGACTCGAAATCCTGACAACCCTTGAATGTTCACCTCCCAACCATTGTCATTCTGACCCATAACTCCATCATGACATTTCAATCATGTCTGATCACTTCAGTTAAGGTGTCATTCCAACTGACTTCTTGTGAATTCACAGAGTGTCTTAGTGAGATGCGGGGATAAAGGAATAGGCAGTGGTTACAGAGTTAGAGAGTTGTTCACGGTCTCCAGGATGTTGTAAGGTTAAGGATACGAAAGAATAGTAGTGGGGGAAAGGGTTTTAGACATTGGAGGATGTTCCACAGATAGATCGTCCTGGATAACATTCCAGACATAGGGATGAGTACAGAGCGGTGGATCGTTACAGGGATGATATTGATCAAGGTGTCGAAATATTCGGAGGCAGCTTGGATGTGGTATGTTATAACAGGAGTTGTGGTGTCTGGAGAATATGACTGTGATAGTGTTATGAACTAGAGAATGTTACAGGGATAGGGAGTATGGCATTGACTGGGGAATGTTACAAGTATAGGGAGGGTTTTCAGGACTGGAGATCATTATCATGATAGGGATGGTGGTATGGACTGGAGAATATTACTGGGACAGCGTGGACTGTACGGTCTCGGAAGTATGGTATGGACTGGAGAATGCCCACGAGAAAGAAATGATTTATGCAATGGAAGATATTTCAAAGAGAGTAAGTATTGTGCATGCTGGAAGATGAATTAGGGATGGGAAGACTTGTTGAATGTGAAGGAGGATATAGTCATGAGGGGGTTGTGGCAGACTATTCACTTACGAACGAAGGATGGGCTACAGGGAGCTGTTTCCAGAAAAATGGAAAATAAAGTGGCCGGAAAGCAGTTACACTTATAGCGAGGTATGGCAACTGAAGGAGTTTACACAGATAGGGAGAGTTGTTGGGATTTAAAAGGATACGCAGCTCGAGAATGCTGTAGGGACTGGAGGAGATTACACTGACAGGGACGGTTTTAAAAACTGAACAGTGTTAAAAAGGTAGGGAGGGTGGCATTGGTGAGAGCAGGTTTCAGCATTTGGGAGTATATGGGTCTGTGGGAGGTTATACAAATGGCAATGGCTCGAGGGTTTGGGGGTGGCAACATGGTAATGGGGATTGTACTTGCACAGGCTTTACACAGATAGCGCGAGTATGAGTGAAAGGAAAAATTGGGACAGACATGGAGAATTCTGGGGGTTGCAGGCCACTGCAGAAAAAGGAGAGTTATACCAATCCTGATGACGTACACAAGCAGTGAAGATTGTGCGGATTGAAGCTGCTCACCATGGTAGGGAGGGGCACAGCGACTGGAGATGTTATAGAATTGGGGAGGTTTTAAAACTCTGCAGTCCGTTACAGCGAAAGCAAAGAGTTGTAAGGCCTGCTGGACGTTCCACTGATCAGGAGAGTTGTAGAGACTTGATGATGTTGTACATGCAAGTAGGGTTGTTGGGTAGGAAGGTGGGAACAGAGAGGGAGAGAACCGAAAGGGATCACGGAGACGTGGTGTGTTGTCGTCTCTAGTCGAAATTCATGTGAGTAGGATTGTTTTTGGAACTATAGGATCTGCCAGAGGTAGGAGGTTTGAAGGGACAGAGTAGACAGGGAGAAATGTAACGACTAGAGAATGCAGAGGTGGTGTGGGTTGTAGAATATGCAATGAATTGGGACGTCTGTAGAAGCTGGAGCGGTCCCCACAGACAAGGATGTTTATCGGAATATGAGGAATTTTCAGGGGTAAGGATGTTTTGCGCATTCCCAGTAATTAGCGGTTTGGAGTACTGCTCACTCAGGGGAAGGTTTCAGAATTAGAGAAGGATGGAGCAACAAGAAGTGTTTGCAGAAAATAGAGTAATATCAACATGTCACTTCGGTGTTATACTGCTGATGCTCATAAGGTGGACCGTTGTGCTCTGTAAAATGTACAGATTCTCAGGAGAATGGACAGGATGGATGCGAAACGATGCTTCTTTCCCCTTATGGATGAGAGACAAATAAGGAGACTTTGTAAGACTAACATAGAGAATGAGAGAGTTATCTTGTTTTCACTGGCCCAAACATACTTCAGGTTTGCTTCCACACAGCTCAAAACAATGCATTGTGGTAACAAAGAACAAGGTCGGTACGGATTGCAGTAGCGACGAGACGAAAGCCAGGTTGTAAGGGATGGAGGTAGTTAGAGTGAAGGGATATGTTCAACAGGTGGAAGGGTTTGCAGTGAGTGTGGAAAGTCAGGACTGGAGAACATGATACGCTCACTCTTAAGAGGGAGATAAATGTATGGCACAAGGCGAAACACAGCAGGAAGATCCCAAACTCCGTACCTGTTATTTACTCAGGGAGTTGCTCTCACCCAGTGTGGAGCCAAGCCCCACCTACAAGCAGCATGTGGTTTCCCAGCTCCTGGTGCTCAGGGCCCCCTCTACGAAGCAAAGAACATCTGCACTTAGACTCCTTGGTTATACAATCCTCGACGCGATAATCTGCAGAAAACAACACAATTCACAAAATGACACAGTATGGATCAGTGTCAATAATAAACATTTCATTCTCTCAAAATGGAACTCCTGAATTCCTGCATCTCACGAAATTGACAGTTTAAAATATTAAAAATGAAGAACATTCCAAACAAAGGCTTGGACGAGGTGAGCTCTGGTCAGTCTTATCGATATGAAAGTCACCAGATGCGCGGAGAATGCTTTCTATCAGAGCAACGCCAGGTGTCAGATACACAGACAGAATGGTTAAATAGATTCACATTTGAAATTATATTTCCCAGTCTGCGAATCTGAAGCTGTGCTCGCCCTTTCTGGTAAACACGTCCAGAATTAGGTCATTAAGATCGGCGCAATGATCTGATCAAACAAGATCTGTGGGTCAAATTGTAATATCCTTCAGGATCCACAAACGATTATCGGTCCTAACCAGCAGGTTCTGTGAAACCTGCTACCTCTAACCGCCTGCAAGATCCACACCCCTTCCTACATTTGTACCACCCTCCAGAATCTGAAGCTGTGCATACCTCTGGACTTGGCCCGGACTTGGCAGCTTTCCTTTCCACCGCAATGCTCCCCAAATTTGCGTGGGTTTTCTCCCACAATTCAAAGATGTGCCGGTCAGCTGAATCAGCCATGTTAAATTGCCCACAGTGTTAGGTGCGTTAGTCAGGGTAAATATCGGATAGGGGAATGTTTTTTTTTTGGGTTTCTCTTCGGATGAGTGGTGTGGACGTGTTGGGACAAAGGGCCTGGTTTCGCACTGTACAGAATCTAATCTACAGCCCAGGAACAAGCCCTTCGGCCCTCCAAGCCTGAGCCGATTAAAATGTAATGTCGAAACATGTTGGTTAATTCCTAAGCATCTGTATCCTCCCACTCCCCTCCTACTCATGCATTTATCCAGACTCATCTTAAATGAATCGACCGTGCCTGCCTCTACCACCTCTCCTGGCAACGCGATCCAAAAGCCCACCACCCTATGTATGAAGTAACTGCCGCGGCATCTCCCTTAAACCTTCCACCTCTCACCTTGAAAGCGTGACCTCTCGTTATTGAATCCTTCATTCTGTGAAAACTCTTGTCTGTATCCACCTTGTCTCTACCTTTCATGATTTTGTAAACCTCAAACAGGTCCCGCCTCAATGTCCTTTTTACTGATGAAAATGAACCGAATCTTGTAAACCTTCTCTGCGCCCTCTACAAAGCGTCCACATCCTTTTCGTAATGTGCCGACGAGATCTGTACACAGCATTCTAAATGCGGCCGAACCAATACCTTGTACAATTTTCACATGACTTGTCAGCTCTTATACTCAATACCCCGTCCAATGAAGGCAAGCATACTATACACCTTCTTGACCACTCTATCCACCTGTGCAGAATCCTTCACGGTACAATGGACTTGCACTCCAAGATCTCACTGCCGATCAACTTTTCCCAAGACTCTTCCGTTCATTGTATAATTCGCTCTCGAATTCGTCTTGCCTAAATGCATCACCTCACATTTGTCTAGATTGAAAACCATCCGTCACCTTTCCGCCCAACTCTCCATCTATCTATATCATCCAGTATTCTATGACAGTCCCTTATGTTTTCTGCTACTCCACCAATCTTCGTG
>NW_025212475.1:10390-11714 GCF_004010195.1 Chiloscyllium plagiosum | reverse complement strand
CAACATAATCCAAACTAATCAAACTTCTATCTCTAATCTCAACATTCATCATGTTGCTCTCCTCAGTGAACACTGATGCAAAGTAATCATTCAGAATCTCACCCATTCTCTCAGGTTCATCCTTTCTCTCGTCACCTGCTTGCTTCTTATATAAGAATAAAATGCTTTGGGATTCCCCTTAACTCTGCTCGCAAAAGCTATTTCATGACGTATTTTTCACCATTCCTCGTTTAAGACTTGTCCTACTCTTCCGATATTCTTCCAGGGCCCGTTCTGTTCTTAGACGATATGCATGCTTCTATTTTCCGCTTGGCTCATCGTACAATGTCTCCTGTCAGCCACAGTTTACGAAACTAGCCCTTCCTATCCTTTGCCTTCAACAGGACATGCCCATCCTGCACTTTAACCTATATTTGATAGGCTCCCACATCTCAAATGTGGACTTCCCTTCAAATAGCTGTGTCCAATCCACATTTCCGAGTTCATCCCTAATTTTGATATAATTGGCCTTGGCCCCGTTTAGTACTCTTCCCTTAGGACCCTTAGGGCCACTCTCTTCTTTACCTTTTATTCGAAATCATGCAGAATTGTGGTCACTGTTCCCAAAGAAATCCCCCACCGCAACTTTTACAACCTGTCCTGGCTCGTTCCCCAGTACCAGGTCCAACATGGTCCCTTCCCTCGTCGGACTATTGACATACTGTTCTCGAAACTCTCCTGAACGCTTCTTACTAAGTCGATCCCAACCAGATATCTGACGTTAAGTGTATCCCAGTTAATGTTGGGAAATTAAAATCTCCCATGACCACTACCGCATTGCCTCTTATTCTTTCCATAATCTCTTTAACTGTTTGTTCTTCGACCTCACGCTCACTTATCGGAGGCCTGTAATGCAGCCCCAGTGTGACTGCACCTTTTGTATTTTTCTGGTCCACCCATAATGCCTTAATACCGAAGACCTTCATAGTGTACTCCCTGAGCACAGTCATGATATCGTCCTTGACCAGCAATACAACTCCACTCGCCTCCACACTTTTACTTCCCTTCCTGTCCTGTCTGAAGCGTCTGTATCCTGGAACATTTAATTGCCAATCATCATGCTGTTCCTTCAACCAAGACTCTGTAATTGCAATATCATACTACCAGGCATCAATTCAAGCCCTAAGTTCATTTGCCTTACACACTATACGCCTTGCATTAAGTAGCTGCATTTCATGGCACCAGTTTTTTTTTTTTGCACTCATCTGCTCTCTGCATATTCTTCCTTTATTAATGCGATCTTCATAAATCTTACAGTCTCCAGTCTTCACCTCACTGCCTACAT
>NW_025212475.1:0-7031 GCF_004010195.1 Chiloscyllium plagiosum | reverse complement strand
CGACAGAGAGGATGCAGAGACAGGGTTCACGTGAAAGGAGTTTTCCAAATTCAAAGAGAAAATGTGAAACATCTGGAAAGCATGGGGATGTGGCTGAATATGAGCACACCGGAACAGGATGGAGCGGAATTTAATTAAAATTGCGTATCAGCGCATAGGTTTGTGACAGGAAATTGTGGGAAAGAGTAAATTACGTGATTTCTCTGGAATGGACAAAGTCTCCACAATAAGGTAGACTGATTTGTGCCACCTGAGAAACATGGTTACAGAGTGAATGTAAGGTGGAACATAAATATTCAATGGCACACAACGTTTTGGGGTCTTTGCCAGAATGAGAAAAGCAGTATGGATAACACTGATAGTAATGTATAATAAAGATATGAGCGAGAAAGCATTAGGTCTCAGTTCATGAATTCATGTCAGTATGGATGTGAGGTCTGGATCCTACCCGCCAAGGACTCACGCAGGAGAATGGTTTTAGGGCATCTAACAGCATCTCATTGCTGATCACTGCATTTTACTGGAATTCATTGGAATGTTTAACCATGGCAATGCAATAAGTTTGGGAATCCTCAATATTCGTATAATCTTGGACCATCACATTAGCAAGAGTAACATAGCAGAATGAGTTTTGGGAATGTTTCTGTCAGTTTCTCTTTGAATAACACATTGTGAAACTGGCTGGGGACGTAACTATCTCAGATCGACCAATGTGTCATGAAACTGGGTGAATGTGTAATGTCACATGGTGAGATCCCCTGGGAAATTTTGATTACATGCAGTTTAAAGAAAAATAAAGTTTTAAAGAAAATCACAGAAAGCTACAACTAGAAACAAAATTGCCTTTTACATGAGTTTGAGGGGAAAACTGACGAAGGGACACTGGCTAAACAGAGAAAAATGTCTGTCTGCAAACGCGCAGTGGTAAAAAATTGAAGGAACAATGTAAATCACTCAACAAAATGATATTCCATTGAAACAGACAAAACCTCAGCATGAAATTCCCACTCGTCCCTCACTGACGCCAAAACGGATTATAGTATATTATGAGGCTTGGAAGATCACCGAACATTACTTTAAAATCTGAAGTGAGAGATTGTTTCAGGAATAAATGTTAAAGGTATTGCATACCAGCAGGAGGAGGGGCGTGGGAAGAGTAATCATAGTCGGGGTATAATGACATACAGAGGAAAAGGTAGAAGTGAAGGTGCTGGCGGTGGTTTGAGTGTTACAGAGAGTCGCCAGGTCTGACGGTATTACAAAGCCAAAAGGAAATGCTGCAACTGGAGGTGTTTGCAGTGGTAGGGAGGGAAATATGTATTTTTATTTGAGCGTGTCACTGATTTTACCTGCCTTTTTTGCCCGACAGCTAATCGTCCAGAGGGCAGCTCATTCTTGCCATACTGCTTTGGTCTGAGGTCACTGTGAGCCAGACCTGGTTAGAATGTCAGATGTCCATTTATAAAGGACGTAAGTGAACCAGATGAGGTCTTCCTACTGATCAACAATGCTTTTATGATGGCCCCAACAGTCTTGTTTAACCACAACATAATATCACAACTCCTACTCTCAATGCTCTGATCAATGAAGAAACGGAACCCACATGCCTGCTTCACTCCTCTGTCCACCTGCAACGCCACTTCTAAAGAATTGTGCATCTGAAACCCGAGGTAACGTATTAACAACACGACCCTAATGCCAAAACAAAACTGCCCTAGTTCCGTCCTGGTTTGCTTCACTAAAATGGATCATTTCAAATTTATCGAATTGAACTCTATCTGCAATTCTTCGTCCCCCTACTCCGAAAATGCTGTTAATCCTTATGGATCAAAGATAACCTTCTTCACTACCTACTATATTACCAATTGTAGGGTCACTCAAACTTACTTCCCAGGAAACCAAAATTCTCATCCAAATCATTTATCCAAAAGACAAATAAAAATGGACCCACTACACCGCTGGCACATGCCTCCAGTCAGCAAATCAAAACGCCTCGCACCACCCTCTGTCTCTACCTATCAAACCAATTTTATATCCGTTTGACTAGCTCCTCCGAGATGCCATCTCCTTTAACGTTAATCTGAACTGATTGCCCAATCCACCATACGGGACGTGAAACACGGAACACAGTACAATACAACCTTTGATCCTACTCTAAGGTCAATCAAACCTGCATAGCTTTCATTTTACTATAATCTATGTGCCTATACAAGTGTCTATTAATTGTCCCTAACGGATCTGACTCTCCTCCCACCATTGACAGTGCAATTCAAATGCACACCACTCTGTGTAAAGAAGACGAACCTGAAATCTTCCCGAGGCCTTCCAATAGTTACCCTGTTGTGATAGCTATTTCTGCCATGGTATAAAATCGCTGACTATTCACTCTATCTATACCTCTCATCATCTTGTTCACCTCTATCAAGTGGCTCCACAACCTTCCTCGCTCCAATCAGAAAGATCTTGGCTCCCTTAACCTTTCTTCATAACAAATACCCCGGAGTCCAGGCAGCGTCATTGTAAAGCACGTCTGTACCCACTAAAAAGCTTCCACATCCTTCCTGTAATGAAGGGACGAGAACTGAAAGTAATTTTGCAAGTCTGGTCTTACCAGGTCTCGAGCGATCTACATCATAACCACACCATTCTTAAACTCAGTCACCCAGCTAATGAAAGCCATCACACCATAAGCCTTCTCAACAACCCAATCCACTTGTGTGGCAATTTTGAGGGATCAATGTACATTAACCCCAAGATCCCTCTGTTACTACACACTACCAAGAATTCTGCCTTGAGCCCTGTAATTTGCTTTCAAATTTGACCTTCCAAAATTTTTCACTTCAACCTTTCGAACTGTAACTCCGTTTGCCACGTCTCAGCCCATTTCTGCATCCTATCAATGCCCCGTTGCAACCTACAATAGCCCTACAAATTATCCACCACTTGATCCACCTTTATGTCATCAGCAAAATGACTAACCCACTCTTCCACATCTACATCCAAGTCATTTATAAAAATCGCACAGCGCAGAGGTCCCAGAGCCGGTCCCTGCACAACACCACAGGTCATCCTGCTGCAGGCTGAATGCTTTCTGTCTATTGCCACTCTCTCTTCTATAGGCCAGCTCAGTATGTATCCAGACATCCAAATTTCCCTGTACCCCATGCCTCCGTAATTTCTGAACAGGCAATCAGCGTGTTTTATAACATCCTGAAAGAATTCAATATACAGACCCTGGAGAGATCTCTTGGCAGGAGGAGCTTACAGCGATAGACATGACTGTCGGAATTTACAGAGACAAAAGAAGGTAGTATCGACTGGAGACGTTTAGAGCTTAAAGTGTAAGGGATTTCTGAAGCTGACAGAGATAGGGAGTGTTCTAGGGGTGGTTACAAACAGAAGAATGTTCGAAAGGATATCACAAGGATCACTCATTCAGCACGGGGCAGGAGTGATGTCTTGAATCCCCGATGCAGTCTCAGTAAAGACCAGTCAACAGAGGTGAATGCATGTCCCTCACAAGCTGGTGGCAATGAAGCCGAGAGCGTTGCGTTTCCCTGCCCAGTACTGTATCTATGCCCTGTTTTGTGGGTCTGAATATAGCAATCCGCTCACCTCCACATGCTGTCTCCTGTGAGTGATCTTACCGACTGCAGGATTTACTAAAGGGTCCAGATCTCACTCCGTGATACTCAACCTCCTATGTGTTTCAGAGGGACGGTGTGTCTGCAACCCTTCGCACCGTTGAACATTCAGTACTAAAGAAAATGGCATTGTCAGAGTGCCAGGAAGAAACGACTGTCACATGGTCGGTGTTAACGAAGTGGACTCTGTCAGAGGGTCAGACCTCAACTGTCAGAGACTTACTGTTGACGAAAGAAGCACTATTGCATGGTCAGCCCTGAGAATGTGGGCATTGTTAGAAGGTCATTGTTGAGGAAGTAGGCTCTGCCAGAGGGTTTGTGTTGAGGGAGTGTTGCATTGCTGGTGTGTCAGCGCTGAGGGAGTTCCATTGTCGGAAAGGCAGTGTTACAACTGTGCAAACCTGGAAAAAGGTCAGTTCCGAGAGAGTAACACACTGTCAGATGGTCCGTGCTGAGGGTGCTCTGCACTGAGGAGCGTCAGTGCTGTCAGATCTTCGCATTATCGGAGGTTCAGTGCTGAAGAAGTGCAGTCATGTCAGAGGATTAACGCTGAGGGCGCTCCACAGTCGGAGGATCATTGCTGAAAGAGTGGGCCCTGTCACAGGATCAGGGCTGAATGAGTGGCACACTGTTGGAAAGTAAGTCCTGAGGGAGTGCCGGACATTCGTAGGATCAGTGTTGAAGGAGTGAGCACGATCTTGGGAGGTGGGGGGGCAGTGTTAATGGGGTACAAGACTGTTGGAAAGTCTGTGTTCCCAGGGGCGTGAATCTGTGGAATTGTTTACCACAAGGAGGAGTCGAGTCTTGTTCAGTCAGTATATTCAAGGCTGAGATGCAGAGACAGATGTTTAATCAGGAAGTGAATCGTGGGTTAACGGGTCGAAGAAAAAACTGGAAGTAAGAATAATCAGATGAACGACGACACATTGAATGGCTGAGCAATCTTGATCGGTTGAATGGTCTACTTCTGATTCTGTGTTCCTTCTCCGCAAGGAACACATGCATTTCCCAAATCTTTGTATAGACATCTGCCTGGGATCTTAACAAATTTGATTATTTTTCTATAACTGCAAAATTAAGAAGAGGTTGTTTGCGAGTAATCAGTCTTTTTAAATATGTGCATGTGTATCTCTATCAATGCTGCTAGCTTTACAGGTAAATGTTTGATTTCTTTATCTCATTCAATTGTCTAATTTAGAACTTCTCCTTCTGGATACATGTTCACAAATGCCTGTTTGGATTCAAATGAAGGTAGAAGCAACAACAGCAGAAAAACAGTTTGTGTTCAATTTGAAACAAGGATTATTGTACCAATATTGACCGATGTTACAAATAAAAATATATTACAAAGATATTGCAAGCGATTTTACAATCGTTTCTAAATTAAATTTTCTGTTTTAAATGTACTGTTTGTATTATCAATGAAGCATCTCAAAGGAGGTCAACATTCAAATTAATGACGATTTGATTAAATTTTTAATGGACTGAAGCTAAAGAAATGTCATAATTTTGAAAGCTACAAAATGTAATTTTGATGGTATGAATGCTTTCAAGCACTTGGATTTGTATAATGCTCCTAAGATCGTGCAACATCTTAAAACGTGTTAACATGATTGACGCGTGTGATGTTGCTGCTCCTTTTACAAGTTTATGTTGCCTTCGTTTTTTTCTCAGGAGGTCGAAAAGAAGTTTCCGAAATGACTGTAGGAATGTACTTGAATAGGCTTTCACGGTTAAAAAAAAGTATACAACCAGGAGGGAGTCGCCAGTCCTGCCAGCTCAGCTTTACTCTGTTTTGGTTTGGTTTGATTTAAACAAGCATTCAGTTGAGCAGCAGCTGGATTCAAAGAAGTAGATCCATGCTGATCCTTCCTCTCCCTGACGTGTCTCCTGTCAGACCCTGTGTTTTATTTTTCTCTTTTGCCAAGGGGTGTTCATGCATATTGTTGTAAGTAGTTGGAAATACATCATTAAGTTTGGATAATCTGTTGGGTTTTTGAATAGGTTTAGTTATTCTGTATTCTGTTCTCTTTTGTTTGTATTTCATTCTATAATCTTGCAAATACATTCCGTTTTGTTTAAAACAGACTGGTTGCACCAATTGCATCATCCCTGGAATATCCACAAATCGCCTGCTTAACAGAAACAAGATAGTTACAGTCAGGATTAATATTTTTGAAATATTGTTTGGGCGGGGGTGCATGTCCTCGTTCAAAACACGTGCCTTCGTTGCATTCTAAACACCTCCACTAACGTCGGCGATGCGTCAGGTAAAGTCCACAAAGCAAGGTTCGACAACAGATATGACCAAATAATAGATAAGACTATTATTTTGACGAATTAATAAACACTTAAGTACTGGAGAGAACTGACTTTTTTCAGAACATGATCATTAGGAGAATTCTCGTCCATTCACTGATTAAAAAAGAACTACATCTGACCATCTCTCGACAAATACAGACCCATATGTTGAGTATGACTTGCACAATATTTCAGGATTATTCGCCACTCTTTCAGCCAGCTTCAACGGGATGCCACCACCAGAAACATGTTTCCTTCTCTCTTGTCAGCCTTCCGCAGGGAACCGTTCCCTCTGATATATCCTGGTCCGCTCCCTATCCACCGTCGACCTCACACCCGACAGCATTATGGCACATTCCCATGTAACCACAGATGGTGTATTACCTGCGGATTACTTCGCCCCTCCTCAGTTCCTGTGGGCCTGAAAAAACTTTCCAGATGAAGCACAGATTTACCTGCAATTCGCTCAGTATAATTGTTTAGTCTGGTACACTTGTTCCTCAATGTAGTGTGCTCTATATTTCCGAATCTAAGCACAGACTGAGTGACTGCTTTGTTGAACCCAAACATTTCTTCCGCAGAGCTAAATTCCATAGTTTTCCTTTGTCTGCCTCTTCAAGAATATGACGCACTTCCCGAGGCCAAATATCCATTACAGGCTTGCTGCCGTGCTTCAGTGAAGTTCAGCGCAAGCTTGAAGAATAGGACTTGATTTCCTGCTTCAGAAATATACAGCGTTCTGGGCTCAATATCGTTTTCAGCGATTTTAGGCCAAATGCTTTCCCCAAGATTTCCTCCGCTTGATCAGACCTGTCCTTACTAACACACAGTCTACCATTATGCACAACCCCTTGTTAGACACTATTAGAAGCCGTAAGATTTATAAAGGTAATTGCTGTTCCCTTTTTTGTCGAGCCAACAGGTTTGCTTTCTCTCTGGGCTCTGTATCGCTACCTATCATTTACTCCTAATTTCCTCTCGCTTCTCTGCATTCTACATTAAAAAAAAACATTTTTAGAGCTACGATAAGTTGTTTCGAAGGGTCACTGGACACAAAACGTTAAATGATTTCTCTCCGCAGATACT